>NW_006379216.1:0-1434 GCF_000327345.1 Myotis davidii
TAGAGAGAAACCCTACAAATGTGCTGTGTGTGAAAAGGGCTTCAGACTGAGTTCACAGCTTCATGCCCATCAGCAAATCCACACTGTAGAGAAGCCATACAAATGTGAGGCATGTGGTACGGGCTTTACTCATAGTTCACATCTTCAAGAACATCAACAAGTCCACACTGGAGACAAACCCTACAGGTGTTCTGTGTGTAGTAAGAGCTTTAGTCAGACCTCAAGTCTTCAAGCCCATCAGCGAATCCACACGGGAGAGAAACCCTACAAATGCACTGTGTGTGATAAGAGCTTTAGTCAGAAATCACATTTGCAAGTTCATCAGCGAGTCCACACTGGAGAGAAACCCTACAAATGTACTGTGTGTGGGAAAGGCTTCATGTGGAGCTCATATCTTCATGTTCACGAGAGGATCCACACAGAAGAGAAACCTTACAAATGTGGGGTGTGTGGAAAGAGCTTCAGTCAGAGTTCACACCTTCAAGCCCATCAGCGAATCCACACTGGAGAGAAACCCTACCAATGTGCTGTGTGTGGTAAGAGCTTCAGTCGGAGTTCACATCTTCAAGGCCATCAGCGATTCCACACAGGAGAGAAGCCCTACAGTTGTGCTGTGTGTGGTAAGAGCTTTAGTCAGACCTCAAGTCTTCAATACCATCAACGTGTCCACACTGGCGAGAAACCCTACAAATGTGAACAGTGTGGTAAAGGCTTCATGGTGATCTCAAGTCTTCATGTTCATCAGAGGATCCACACAGGAGAGAAACCCTACAAATGTAGCGTGTGTGGGAAGAGCTTCAGTCAGACCTCAAGTCTCCAGACTCATCAGCGAGTCCACACAGGAGAGAAACCCTACAAATGTGCTGTGTGTGTGAAGAGCTTCAGTCGGAGTTCATATCTTCAGTCCCATCAGCGAGTCCACACTGGAGAGAAACACTACAAATGTACTGTGTGTGGTAAGAGCTTCAACCATACCTCAAGTCTTCGAGACCATCAGCGAATCCACACTGTTGAGAAACCCTACAAATGTTAAGAGTGTGGGAGAGGCTTCATGTAGAGCCTGTACCTTCAGGCTCATCAGAGGATCCACACAGGAGAGAATCCCTATAAATGTTACCTGTGAGGCAAGACCTTCAGTCTCACTAAGTCTCATCTTCAAGCTCATAAAAATGTGAGACATGCCATAGGGCTTTAATCACAGTTCACTTCTTCAAGAACATCAATGAGTCCACACAAAAGACAAACCCTACAAATGTGCTGGCTGTGGTAAGAGTTTCCAGTCAGACCGCAGTCTCCAAACTCATCAGCAAATCCACACTACAGAGGAACCCTACAAATGTGCCGTGTGTGCTAAGAGGTTCCATCAGACTTCACTTCTGCAAGTTCATCAGTGAGTTCACTATAGAGAGAAACCCTACAAATGTGCTGTGTGTG
>NW_006379217.1:0-1434 GCF_000327345.1 Myotis davidii
GTTGAACTCCCAGTCTCCTGGTTGAATAACCACCCAAGGGGACAATTTGCATTTTAGGCTGTTATTATATAGGATGCATAAGGTATTACCTTCTCGGTTTCCAAGTTGTGGCTCTTGTAAGTGTGCTCAATTTGGGACCAAGGCATCTTTTAATCATTGGAATAATTTAAATTTTAAGGAATGAGTTCTACTCCAGGAATTTCAACGTTATTTGCTTACTATAATGAGGCTTTTTTATTTAGAGAAGGGAAGTTACATTTTATACCACTTTGGTGAACAGAATTAAATCACAGAAAGTTGGCTATTTGTCTAGTGTTAATGAGCAAAAAAGAGACATTGATATGGTGTTAATATGTAGGAGGGGTGAGGATAGGGGCAGAACAACTCACATTTAGAAAAAAATCTCAGCTCCTACATGAAACAATAATCATAAAAAATAAATCCAGGAAGCAAGCAGAAGTTCATGGCAGCTTGAAGTGAGTTAGGCTCAAGCAGCCAAAGGGCAATGAATAGTATTGAGCATTTACTCAGTAGCAAGTACTCTTTGGATTTGTGGCTATTTAAACACCAAATAAGATCATTGTTTTTCATTTTAGGGAGCCCATTTATCATTATTGATGACTAACACAAGCTTAAAAATGGCCACAATTGTATAACATCCAAAATATGTTCGCAGTAAATTCTGGAAGATTTGACCTTATCCATCAATTGAAAAGGTTGTCCTGAATGTACAAGATTCATCAGTCCACAGCATCTTTGTAACAGTTGACAAGGTATCCTTGTTCAGTGCAACATTTAAACCTTGTCCTTTAGCAAAGTGAAATGAGAGGAGTGTTCTCATCAAAAGTCAAAATCTAAAAAGCAAAATTTGATCTGTTAAGTGTTCAAGGTGAAAAATAAAGCTGGTAAGACACTTAGATTTTTTTTATATACACTCTTGCTTTCCTGGCAGGTGCACAGCCTGTTAGAGGCAGAACTCCTTCTCATCCATGTTTCACAATTCTTTGTTTGCCTACACATAAGCTCTGAACTAATAACATTAAGGTCATGTTAACAAATTTATATAGGTTTCTAATCACCGCATGGCTATTAGTTTGAGGTATATTTGAATGACCTGATCTTCAAACCTTGTCTGTTTCTCACCAGCATTTATCTCATAGACACATCACAGAATAAACAGAAATTCAGTACTAAAGGTCAATACGGACATAATTTAATGCCTAAGCTATTACATTTATTATTACTTATTATTTATCTGGCATTTATCATACCAATGCCTGTAACAATAGTCATGGTACTGAAGATGATAAAATAATAAATATTTCTGGTAGACACTTCAGGTGAGTCCTAATAGAAACTTGTCATCTAAAATTTTGGCTAACTATTGCCTTTTTATGGGGTGAGGTAGGATTGTCATAGAAAATACAATGACTG
>NW_006379218.1:0-1422 GCF_000327345.1 Myotis davidii
ACAAAGGTCCTTTCTAAGTGGAAAAGGAGGCAGAAGAGGGAGTGTCATAATGGGAGACTGGAGATGCTACGCTGCTGGCTTTGAAGATGGTGGAATGGGCCATTACTAAGGAATGCAGGTGACCTCTAGAAGCTGGAAAAGGCTAGGAATTGGATTCTGCCCAAGATCCTCCAGCACAACCCTGTTGACACCTTGATCTTAGCCCAGTGAGACCCGTGTTGGACTTCCGACCTGCAGAACTGAAGGGTAAGTTTGCTTGTTAGAGCAGCAGTTGGAGACTAATATAGCCCCCAAGCTTGAGTGAGAGGAGAAGCAACGGCATGAAAAAGGTGTGCAAGGTAGAATGTTTTTGTTTGAAACTATCCTGTTGATATTAAATGGCAGGCTCAGAAACATCCCTTACCCAAAAAGGAATTTAGGCCTTCTTGGGGCTTCTGTAGACCCCTAGAAAGCAAGGCACAAGGGAGGGCTCCAGAAACCAGATGCTTTCTGTGCTTTCTAGATGCCTTCAAGGAAAGTAGGACACACCCTGGAAGCATCAGAATCCACTACTGTCATGGTTGGCACAGCTAAGGAGAGTCCTGATGGAGGAAGAGCCAGGGGTCAGGAAAGGCTGAGATGAGTGCAGTTCAGTTGGCAAAGGCAAAAACCATGGGACAAAATAAAACTAAAATAAACCTAGAAAAAAATCAAGGTCTTCATACCCTAAAGAGGTGGAGCAGAAGCCCTACAACCAAAATACATGATTTTAAGGAATTAATGGCAGTTTTTATTTGGTATGTTTTAAGAGATTCAAAAAATACCCAAAATGACATTGTATGTGTAGAATGGCTTCAGTATTGTTCAGTATTTCTAGGGGCAAATGTATATTATTTATCATTTCTTTTTTCCTTATTTTGTTTGAATTGAAAAGAAGTAGAAATAAGTTTCAAAAAGAAAAAATGCCCATTATCCCATCTCTATAACCTAACAGTTTTCATTTTTAAACCTTGTCCTTCGACTGTGTCCACAAGCATGTGTGGTTGTGCATTGTGTTAGTTCCACTCCCATATTATTACTTGAATGTATCTGTGTCTTCTGGGCTTGGGTGCCTGTGTCTGACCAGGTCACTCGTAGCTTGAGAGTCTTGGATTCTGAAAGGATGCCCTGAGGAAGCATCTCTCCCTCCCCCAGGGCTCCTGTCCCTGCATGTTATCCATTCACACACTCATCTCTTCGATGGGCTTCTGGTTCATTGACCTTATTCCGTCCACCCATTTTGCAGATTAAGATTAATCTAGTGAAGCAACATTTCTAGAGATATCAGTTAAAAGTTCTCCTGGTGTTTCTTTTAAACTCAGACCCCATCCCTGAAGGGGCCATTTCTGCTGTGAGTACCGAGGCTTACCCGAAGAACCCACACCTTCGAGCCTATCACCAGAA
>NW_006379219.1:0-1434 GCF_000327345.1 Myotis davidii
TAATTTGAGAAGTTGAGCAGTTTGATGTGCACTTCAACAGATTATCAGGAAATTTTTGAAATTAATAGTACAGCTTTTTGCAATTTTATTTTTATTTATTTTTTTACCACTGGGCAACATTTTCCTGGAGTAGTAAAGTCATGTTGATGAAAATGGCCCAAGAATAGTGTTATATTATTGAAGATAATAAACTGTGTGGGTGTAGATGGTTTCATTTCTCACTAATAATAGTAAAATGAGAAGAATTCAACAGCCATTCCAGGAACCTGGCAGACATTTTGATTCTTGCTTGTATTAGGCAGAATGGTTTGGGTTCCATTCCAGTAATCACTATCAAATTTCAGTGGGAAGTTAGTAGTGCTGCTGTAGTCCTATGTGGGTTGGAGGAAGGCCCTGCTTTATAGGGACCTTAACTGTCAGAAGCTCCAAGATCTTTCATATATTCTCTCTGAAAATCATGGAGAGGACAAGAAGGATTGAGAGAGAGTTTTGTATCTGCAATTAAATGCTTTGGTCAGGGATTAAAGCAAATCACTGCTGCTCATAGCCTACCAGCCAGAACCAGTTATATGGCCCTGCCTAACTACTAGGGAGCCAGGAATGTACTCTCCCATGTACAAGAAGTAGAGATAAACAACAGTTAGTTTACCACAATTTTTAAGAAATAGCTGAATACTAATGAGGTAACAAAGGAAGAGAAGAAGAGTAATTAAATGTGTGCATTCTGTCACCAATAACGTTTTAAATATTTTTACATTTCTTAAACATGGGGCTGTATTTTTTATTGGTGTACAGTTCTCCTGGACTGATGTTCATATCAAAACCCCAGCCTTAGATTTTATAGGCAACATTCTAAGAACACTTTACTTTCTTTTCATCTTCCACTGATGATGACACAAGGATGATAATGTAGGGCTGTTACTTATTCATTTTTAATAGCTCTGTCTTTACTAAGCTTAGGAATGAGGTCTTTTGCAATAACTGGAAAGGTAGGACATGAAAAGAATGGTGATATTTGTATTGCAAATTATCTAAGCTTGGTTTAGCCTCAAAGGGATCTCCTATCTCCATCTCTCATATTAAATATGTTCCTGTTATGGCATTTCCTGCACTAGACTAGTAAAAAATGTTTTTGCTTCCATCTGGACTCAATTCTGAGCTTTGTCACTGATGACACTGTCCAGACTATAATGCAGATGGGATTAGAGAAAAGGAATGTCTATAATCACACACACACAAATGCTCTTACACAACAGAAGACCTTTAATCCAATAGAGTCTTCTGTAATATGCTCCATGTGTTTGAGTGGAGTGATGGGTTATGCGTATTACTGAAAATTTACCTACTTGTTTTTGGAACATTATGAACTTTGCATGCTGTCTATTAACAGAGTGTATTTTTGGAGTTATATTGTATTGGGTTTTAGTGTCCATT
>NW_006379220.1:0-1434 GCF_000327345.1 Myotis davidii
TTAATCAGCATCATCACTCACTTGATTTGTCTCCTACATCACACATTGTTACTTATCCATTTTTTCTGCTGTTTCATTCTTTTCTTCCTGACTTTATTATTTGATTTCTTTTTCTCTCCTCTATCTGTTCTCACTCTCGGCAACTTCACCCAGTATCATGGATTTAAATGCCATCTATTTTGAATCTCCAGTCCATAACGCTCCCCAACACTTGAGATGTATTTATTAAACTACCTACTGGAATCAACACTTGGATGTTTAAATATACCTGCAAAATCAAAATTAAACTCCTATTGTGCCCCCAACCTTGCTTCTCTGCCTCAAACACAGCCTTCTCGATCACTAATGATACCATCTCAGCCTTCCATTTGTTCAGGACAAACATTTTGAGTTTTCTTTTTCTTATGACCTATATCCAATCTTCCAGAAAACCCTGTTTGTTTTCAGAGTCTGAATGTTTCCCATAATGTCTACTCTTACTACTCTTATGTATTGCTATTTCTTATTTGGAAGATTCAATAGACCTCCTAACAGTACTTCTTGCTCTAATGCCCAACCCAACTAAGCCAAGTCAGAGAATAGCAGACAAAGCATCCTTTTACTATGTAGGTCAGATTGCAGTAAGTAGATCACGTCTTTATTTCTCACAAAATTCTCCAGTGGCTCCTCATACAATGGC
Source organism: Myotis davidii (assembly GCF_000327345.1). Lineage (NCBI taxonomy): Eukaryota > Metazoa > Chordata > Mammalia > Chiroptera > Vespertilionidae > Myotis > Myotis davidii. The sequence continues at coordinate 680 of NW_006379220.1, forward strand.
CTACTAAGATCACCATATGTCCCCACTTCCCCTCTCTGACGTCATCTGTTCCTCATTTTACCCCTCTAACCCATCCCCCCTTGTTTTTTTCTACTCTAGCCACAGGGCCCTCTTTACTGTTTCTCAAATATTCATGCAAACACTCACCATATATATTCTTTGCACTGTTTCCTCTGCCTGGAACAGTCTTCCCCCAGATACTCATATAGCTAACTCTTCATATCCTTTTCAGATGTTCTTTTTCTGATGAGATGTATGATCATTCTGTTGAAAACAGTAGCCCACCACCACGAGCCCCCCACTCCTGCTCATTCCCAATAATAATCCCCTCTCATACCGCCTTAGTTTATTTTTTCCCCATAGTATTTACCATTTTACCAGTTCTTAGCATGCAGTATATTTTACTTTTTATTGTCTACCCCATTCTCATAATAGAATATAGGTTCCATGGAGGCAAAGGTCTTTTCTTTGTACCTGATATTTTCCAAACACATAAAATAAGGTTTGACTCAGAGCAGGTGCTTAATAAATATTTGCTGAATTATTGAATAGAGCTATTACATATTTACATATATAAATTACTTAGATTCAATTGTACCATTCATTTAATGTTTAATTCCCTCTTAAACTGTATCCTCAGTAAAGGCAAGTAGGATACCTATCTTCTTCGCCATTTATCCCTAATATTAAATATAGTAGCCCAGTGCACAAAAATTTGTGCGCTCAGGGGTGAGGGTGAGGGGTGGGGCCAAACC
>NW_006379221.1:0-1435 GCF_000327345.1 Myotis davidii
CCAACCCAACAGGCATCAGCAAAGTCTGGCCTTGGGAAATAGCTTCCCTTATCTAGCACTTGCCTAGATTAAGGAATCTTGGTGAAACTTTGACCAAGGAAGTTTACTATAAAACAGCATGATTTTTGTCTAAGTTGATTTAATCTAGTTCTTAAGGATACACGCTTTAAGTCCTTTGTTAATGTGGCCAGCCTACTGCCAAGCCATCACAGCTTTCTCAGACGCTTAGTTTATATAAATAAAGGACATGGCCTCATTATTTATTTTCCAAGTTCATTAAGAGGACCTCCAATGGGAAGTCACCCTTTTGCATTTTCTCAGATCAGGGACTTGAGGATATGATAATGTTCCAAAAGGCACTTTATAATCAGTAAAGTACCATATGAAATGTCAGCTGCTATTGATCGACTGAGAGATAATAGTGGGACAGTTTATATAGTTAAATATTGTCTTTTCTTCAATACGCTTCATTATTTGTTTCTCTTAGAGGTCTTCATGCTCGATTCACACTGAGTCACCCGTCCTGTCACTTTCAGCATGTGGTTGTGTCCAGGAGTTACTAGTTTAGCTAGTAGGTGAATTCTCTCTTGCCATTCAATCTGTTCAGGGAGAACTAGCATGACCATCCTCCACTTGATGACCTCTAGAGAATTATACTCGATATTTTGGGGAAGGGGTGTGGAGTTGCAAGATCCATGACTACTGCAGACCTGTGACTAATTAATCATCCACAAGTCCTGTCAGTAACAGAGGTGAAGGACAGGAACTGCAGGGGGATGAAGCTCTTCAGAGAATGTTCTTAACTTCAAGTCTACACGAGAAGCACCGAGTCCTGGCAGGACTTGGCACTAAAACCAGCAAATGGTTAGGAAGCCATAGGTATGCTTTCTCAGCACTATTTTGCTTTCATTTACGTTTTTGGGGAAGATGAAGTCAGAATTATTTTTAAACAATGAGGATAATAAAAACCAACCCATTAAAAGGTCTAAATTAAATATTCATAAACACAACCCCACATCCTTACTGGGCAATCTTCCACAAGGAGGTGGGACGTCTCCCTCTTATTCAGGGAGGAAAACAATTTCAGCTGCAGCCGGCCTCACGGATGACCATCCAGATCCCACCTCCACATCCTGCGTGTCAAGTTAACAATGTTTTGAGCCTCAGCTGTGCCTACTGTGTTCATATTCTTCACTTTTTCGATTTTCTTTTTAGACCATTGCCACAAATGCAGACTTAAGGTGGCTGAATTGGTCATTTCCCCTTAAGGAGCAAATTGTCACCATTTTATATCTGGGAGGAGGGCAGGTAGCAGAAAAGTAGGCCTGGGGCTGTGAACACAAACCTAGAAGAAGCAGGTTAGGAAATAATGACCTTCCTTGTTTTTAGGACTCTTTCTTACATGTACAAGTTGGTAGTTACAAAATAGTCATGG
>NW_006379222.1:0-1435 GCF_000327345.1 Myotis davidii
CGTCTGCCTATATCGCCGCCATCTTCGCTCACCTCCCGCCGCCTTAATCTTAAACACCTCAAAGATCTTAAAGCGGCCGTAAGTAATTACGGGCCCACGGCCCCCTTTACCTTAGCCTTACTCGAAAGTCTAAGCGACCGCTGGCTCACTCCTAATGACTGGCTCTCCCTAGCCCGTGCTACACTATCAGGGGGAGACTATGTCTTCTGGCGCACGGAGTTTGTAGAAAACTGCCGAGAAACCGCGCAACGCAATAGCGAAAGTAAAACTTCCCGCTCTTGGACAAGAGATAAATTACTCGGCCGGAGTCCCTATGATACCAATGAAGCTCAAGCCGCCTTACCCCCTGGTTTATTGGCACAAATCCAAAACGCCGGCCTTAAGGCTTGGCGACGTCTCCCCCCTAAGGGGTCTGCTACCACCTCTTTGGCCAAAATTCGGCAAGGTCCCGACGAGCCCTATAGTGATTTCATCAGCCGCCTCACTGACGCTGCTGAACGCTTAGTTGGCAGAGGGGAAACAGAGAGCGCCTTTATTAAACATCTTGCCTACGAAAATGCTAACCCATCCTGCCAGGAAACTATCAGACCCCACCGCTGTAGTAGCCTTTCGGACTATATCAAGCTTTGCTCAGGCATAGGCACCTCACACGCCATAGGCCTGGCCATAGGGGCTGCCCTCAAAGATTATACTAATACAAAACAAGAGAAAGCTTGCGTTAATTGTAAACGGCCTGGGCACTTCCTCCGAGATTGTCCCTCAAGCAAACAAGGCAGGCCACCACCCTCCTCCATCTGCCCTAAATGCAGAAAAGGCAAGCACTGGGCAAATGAATGCCGATCTATAACAGACATAGATGGCAAACCCATCCCCCAGAAACAGGGAAACTTCCAGAGGGGCCAGCCTCCGGCCGCTCGCTCGGGACACAACCAAGGGGCTATCAGGTTTGTCCCTCAAACACAGAATCAAATTCTTCCCGCACAGGCATTAACTCCCTCTGTCGTGCTACCCCAGGAAGTGCAGGACTGGACCTCTGTTCCGTCTCCAACACAATACTAACCCCCAAACAAGGGATTCAACTTATCCCTACAGACTTATGGACCCCTAACCTCTGGCACATTTGGCCTCGTCCTAGGACGCGGTAGTTCTACCCTAGCTGGCCTCCACGTTACTCCTGGAATCATTGATAATGACTATTACAGGCCAAATCACACTTTTAGCCACAACCCCGTCAGGCCCCATTACCATTCTTAAAGGACAAAGAATAGCCCAACTTATATTATTGCCCTTAGACTCCACTTCTGGCAATATTGTTCCACGCTCTAGGTTTGAGTCTGCCTTCGGCTCCTCTGACGCGTACTGGGTACAACAAATTATTCCTGAAAGACCTTTACTTACCCTTAAATTAGATGGAAAATCATTGAAAGGATTAATT
>NW_006379223.1:0-1435 GCF_000327345.1 Myotis davidii
AAAAAAAAAAATGTTATTTTGTGAATAAATGAGAGAACATATAGATGACATATATATGTAATGATGGAACTATCCTGACAACTTCAACCTTTTCATTGCACTATAATAATTACTCTATCTGGTTGCCCAGCTCTTGCCCAGTCCAAGGAAATACATACCAAGCCTAGATAAATCAGCACTCTGGAAAAGTGCTCAATACCAATGGTTTAAATCCTTTCCAGGATGTTGTCTTGTAACTTCAACTTGTTATTTTCAGAAGGGTACTAAAGAAACTACAATTTTAGATATCCCCACAGGATCTTACCACTTAAGCATAACTTTAGTGACTTTTGCCCGCTGGAACCTCTATCTCCTCATCAATAATTTGAGGGGAGGGCTAAAGAATCCCTAATAATCCTTCCAGTTCTCATACTTCATGAAAGTAGGTTGAATATTTAACAGTGCATAAGGCAATTTCACACACACTTGTCCTGGACTGGGTCATAATGCATCAATTATCACACACATTAGCTTTCAAGTTTAATATATCAAAGGTTGGAAATTAGGTGAGAGTATAAATTTGTAAGTAAAATCACATTATTACTGCTTTGGATAGCTTCGGCTGCAGGGTCTAAAGAGAAAGTATACATCTTGGAGTAATTCCATAACAAGAACTATGAATTCTTCACCTTCTGCAGTAAGTGTCTATTCATTCTACAATATAGTAAGACAGTCTAAGGACATGAGTTCAAAAGCTGCTCAAATGTTTGACCTACTTGTGGAGTGAGGATCTATGAGCTGATTGGGGCACTGGGAGCGGGTGCTGCTGGTCTGCAGACACCCAATCCCAGGCTCTAGAGCCAAAAGGCCAGGTTCACACCTCCATTTGTCGACTTACTAGCTCCATGCAATGTGGCAAGGTATTGAATCCATCTGCATCTCAATTAGTGATCTGTGTAATGGGAGAGATGATATACAGACCTTGTAGGAGTACTAAGATGATAATATGAGGTTCTCATTTTATCAGAACTCAGAAGATCTCAAAAGTCCTTCAAAGACTGCCCGATAAATAATATATTCTCAGTAGGTATGATATTATTTAGCATTCAGTGAGATTTCTCTTTTTTTTCAATATAGCCCCCACTTCTATTTCTGTAGTTTGCCTATCAAGCTCAATATGGATTATTTGATAATGTTTCCCATACACAGTCCTATTCTACTGAAGTCTCAAAGAGTACTATGTGAAAATAAAACTCTTCCAAAAATGGAAACTGTACACAACACTTGAAATATCTATGAATACGTTTGATTTTTTTATTAATGCAATAAATGTAACACATCTGCCTAAATTACACAGCTATTCCTTTGCTAAGACATCTTTAAAAGTTCTAGCAGTGTTATTTACAAAAGCCAAGATCTGGAAACTGCCCAAGTGCCATCAAGAGAGGAGTGGATT
>NW_006379224.1:0-1435 GCF_000327345.1 Myotis davidii
AAGAAGTGAAAGCATAAGACTTTCCTGCCACCTACGGCACAGCCTAGGCTGGAACAACAGAGGCCACCTTACTCTAACATCATCAACAAAGAAATGAGCTAGGTACGTCTAAGATGTGGTTTTAGATACAACACGTGCTACCATGTTGAATGCGTGGGTTCTGGCTACAGTCAAATGCATGGCAACAACACAAGAAAATGAAACCACATCAACAATTTGATGATAAAACCGCCCCAAACTCTCCCCTCTTTCAGTTCTGTTCTCCGGGTAGAATTTGGTCCACAGGGCTATTTTCCTTGGAAATCATAATTATTTTCCAAAGGAAAATGAGTTTGAGTTTTCTAATGGTCAAGGGAGAGGACTAGACTAAGGACTGGGCAGCCAAGTTACCCCTGGCTCCCGTCCACAGGCCCTGCCCCGCCTTTGCCTTATGACTTGGTTTCTCGGTGTGTAAATACTGCAGCAGGGAAAAAATATTTTCCACTGCCTACACACAGGGCTTTTGTGGGGATTAATGAATTAATGTGTATAAAACACTATGAGCTACTCAAATAAAGGGACAATGAAACTCTATTTGTGAGTTTTTGAGGTCCAGACAGAGCAATCTCTTTTCTGACAAACTCCACTGAAAATTAGACTATGATAGCAGAAGTTATCCCATATGGGCCCAAAGAAACAAAATGAGATCATGTGTGAAGGCTCATTGTAAAGTACAATTCCAACGTGAGGATATCTAGAAACGATCTCTCAAGATAAAAATGCAATACTGAACAAGTTTTTAAAAATCATTAAAAACCAATGAAAAACAGTAGCTCTGGTAAAGCTCCACTTGGGGATTAAATGTGTTGACCTGTGAACTACAGCGAGGCCAAACTCCTAGTTGTGGCTAGAAGCATGACAAGACTCCAGGGGAAGATACAGACTTTTGTCGAAGAGCCACAGAATCAAGAGCTATTTATGAAAAGAGCTTTGTGAAAGGCCTTTTCCCTTCATTCTAAATGCTGTCCAACTCCACTCAAATGGTCACAATTAACATGAAGTGAATGGGCCACTGTATAGATTCTGTTCATAATCCAAATAGATGGTTTTCCCTGCCCACTGTGATTTTACATCAGTATTCAAACAACCTTTCACTTTGTCCCATCCCTGGCTCAGAACGTGCCAAAGACCAGAGGAACACACAATCTGGAGGTGACATCTCTCTCCGACAAAGCAAGGATGTGCTCCGATTACTGTGAGCTTAAGGTTTTCACACACCTCAACTTTTCATTTCAGAAAAAGAAAAGTGAATGGTGCCTAGAAAACTATCAGACACACAAAGAGTGGGAATAAGCTACAAGCTAAAAATGATCCCCTGGTCAACCTGAATCCGGACCAAAGAGCTTCATGAGTTCATCCCCACCCTGTCCCCAACTAAGCCAATGTAACCGCCCGG
>NW_006379225.1:0-1435 GCF_000327345.1 Myotis davidii
GGTATTTGAAGTGAGCTAGCATCTCCCTCACTCCACTGGCCTGGAGATTGAGTACCTACACATGCTATAAGTCTCACCTCTCATACCCAGTCCTTCAAAGGGATTTAGATAAATACCCACAGGCAAATAACCAGAGTAAAAGTGGATGGGAACCAAACAACCAGGAGAGTCCTGATGTGCTGGTAACTTCCTCAGGAATAAATAACATTTTGGAGTTAGTTTTTCAACCTTGTCTCGGACAGTGTAGGAATTGAAAGATTCTCTAAACTCCCAAGATGCAAAGGCAGTTTTGGCTGTGATAGTGGCAATGGCAATATATCAATGAGAATTGCATTTGATTATAAGTTACAAAAAATCCAACTACATTGGCTCAAACAAGATGGGTGTATTTCTCATATAACAAATCCTGAGATATAGTTGCTGGTGTTGTTTTAGTGGCTCTAACAATGTCAGGGCCAGCATCTTTGTGATTCTCTTGATCTTTTTCCTTACATTCACAGCAGAATGCTGAAGTTCCTGCAATTATTTTTGCTTTCAAACAGGAAGAAGGAAAAACTGAGTAGCAATGGCTCTGAAGAGATTGAAAACAAGTTGGCATCTGCAAAAGTGAGAAGAGGAATCATCAGGAGGGAAAAAGCTTTGTGAGCCTCCAACCCATTCCCTGGAGCCTCAGAAGAGTATCATACCTGTTTTACACACCAACATATTACCAAGTACTTGGCATGGTGCCTGGTATATAATAGGCTCTCACTGTCTGTTTAATTAATGAGTAAAGGAATCATCTATGACCATATGAGATAAATCCAAGATGATAGTAGTAAGAGCTAGTGTTGCCTCACTCAATTTGGGACTTATTTCCATGGAGTTGGGGAGATTTGGCAGATTAAAATAGTTAATTTTCATAGACTGGGGGGAGAACACAGTCTCTTCCTTTCCAGTGCATGCCCTTGAAAGAGATCTTTTTAAAAAACCATAGAATTGAGGAGTTTGGGATTGAGATACATTTCAGGGCTTTGTGGAACTTGGGTTCTTATCCACTGTGGGACTGCAGAACATGCTGGGGAGAGGGTTCTGGTGTAGCCCAGTCTCATCATGTCCATGTATGTCTTTCTTGTCCTTAAAGGACATTCTGCATATTTAGTTAACAAAGACAGCAGAAGATTTGGCTTGGGAAATTTCACTCCTGATTAAAAATTCCATTTGTCTGTGATTGAGCTTGTTTTAATAAAGTGAAAGAGAAATGAATCTGAGACTGCGTAATTCTTTGGCCCCTTTAGATGGCTCATAGTGAAGTGAATCTTTCCAGTTTTTTCAGTCTTCTTGAGGTTGCTCAGTAATATAGTATTCAAAAAATTATAAATACATTGGAATTGATTTTACAATTGTGAAAGTTCAATACCTATGAATTAATTAGAGAGAGAGAGAGAGAGAGAGA
>NW_006379226.1:0-1435 GCF_000327345.1 Myotis davidii
ACAGAAAGTGGTGACTTAAAGAAATTCTGGTCATCTTCAGCTAATAAATTGCAGTTTATTTAATGCCAAATATTGTGCTATTTGCAAACCTAGCTCCTGTCAGTCTATCAGCAGAGGGTGCAGATTTTAAACAAATTCCAACATAATACTTATAACCACAATAGCGAGGTGTAGAAAGATGAGGGGCAGAGGTCAGTGGTCCATTTTGCACTATAATCAACCCAGGTTCTCAGCCAGGATTAGGAAAATGCACCTACCCAGGTTCTGAAACATTCTACTCACCTGAAGTTGGTGGGAGGAAGGAGGAAGAAGACAGGAACTCCAGGACTAGTGATATGGTCAGAGCAAGGGAGTGCGGATTTATGTGTAGAGGAGCAAACCACTCTCCTAGATTTATCTGGTAGCATAAACTCAGTTTCCTATGAACAAAGAGGACTATAAGTAGAGTTCTTGATGTTATAGATATTTAAATATTAATTTGAAATTCCACACGAGTATGCCAAATTGTTTATAGCACGCTACCAACAAGAACTTTGTTTTCTAATCAAAAATAGGAATATAAAGCAACTAAAATAAAAGGCAGGTCGATCAAGTGAACGAAGCCTGGGGGTAGAGCCCCTTTCCATTGGGGTCCAGTCATGGCTGCACGGACTTGAACAGCTGTGGATTCCTAACCAAGACCCTTAATCCTTCTGTGTCTGACTTTCTCCGTCAGTGAGAGTGACGTGCTCACACCTGTCTGTATCTAATCTGCTAATCTTAAGTGGCTCCTGCAGTCTGATGGAGTCGATTTCTCACCAGAGGATGTGGTGTTGAGAGTCCTGTGGCTTGGTATTTTAAGGCTTAACAGTTTGAATATTTTAACACTTTATTTATGTTTTAAAAAGAGATTCTTCTTGTTTTCACCTTATTATAGAGTATGAAAAATTCAGTCAGTCACTAAATTTGTCAGTTTGAGACCATCTCTCTTTCATTTGTACTCAATCTCTTAACATTTAGGGCAGGATCTATAACCACATTTATAGATTTTTTATAGATCAATTGAATACTTCAAGAAGTAAAACTATTGACAAACAGATAATTATGTTTTCAAAAAATTTAAACATCAATTAGATTGAATATTGTTTATGAATATATCTTTTTTGATGAATATGTCTATATATGTATTTATATAAGTTTATGTATATATTATTTTTGAGTACTTATTGTGTATGTATTACACCTACATATCATTTTAAATTACATAATATTTTATGCATGAAGAGTACCTCCAGATTAATTTAAAATATATCTGCATTTTCATATCTGTTACCTAGCTGCTTGCTAAAACAAACAAAACCCCCACTTTATCCTTACATTCAAATCTAAGAAAAGACCATATACATTCTCTATCTACCTATCTTCAGTAATCTATAATAATAAAAGCATAATATGC
>NW_006379227.1:0-1435 GCF_000327345.1 Myotis davidii
TGGCTGGGGGTGATCTCATTTTTTATAAGCTACATTTTTACACAATTCTTTTGTAAAACAATAAAGCAACATATAGCAAGAATCATAGGTATGTCTGTATGATGCTCTTGGATTCAGGAATTCTACTCCAAAGAATTTTTCATAAAGAAAAAATCCTATAGGCATAACATCCTTGAAAATGTTTTTAAGGTTATCCTGAAACCATTTCAAAGTCCAGGATTTAGTAGCTGTGAAAGGTACTCTTTCTGCCTGCCTAGCATGTTTCTTAAACATAAGGGTAGGCACAAGACCCAGGGTGACTAATCAGATCATCCCATCTCCAAGCCCCACAGTGACTGTTTAGGGATGAGCTATTAAATGTGCTTTCTTAGGGTCTTTCCTTGAGAGTTAGTTAGGAAGACTTCATCTTGCTTCAGTGGTGAAGGACTGGAAAAATATAATCCTAGCATTGTGAGCCACATGGAGAAAGCCTGCCTGCAGTAAAACCAAGTAAGGTCAATACACAAGCAGAAGCAAAAGATGGAGACAGAGGCTTAGCTGGCACATTCCTGGAAACATCCTTTGAACCCTGCATCCAGTCATACCTAGCATCTTTCCCACCCATGCCCACTCCCTCACACAAGCCAGTAAGCCTCTATCTTCTTAAGCTGGTTTAAGTTGGGTAAACATCACTTACAATTAAGAGCTCTGATTACTACATACACAGAAAGGAATGCTATGTAGCCTTAAAAACAGCAATTATGCAGAAACATGGGGAAATGTGTTCAACAAAAGGTTAGGTGGTAGTAACAAAAGACAAAATAGTAGGTGTGTATGTATGAGTACACACACAGAAAAATGTGTTTACAGTGCTTACTCCTGAGTATTTTCTCTGTTGAGATTTAATATACATAAAATCATTTCATAAACCATAACTCTCCTTCAAATGCAAGATGTTTCCTGATTTTATTGTACTCGTTTATTTGTCTTGTTCCAATGTAATGTAAAGTGACTCCAAGTTAACACTGTGAATGCTACTTCACTACTCACAGCTTCTCCTGCACTGTTACTGCCTCTGGGCAGCCTTTGTTAGTCCAAATAAAAGCAAGCCCAAGAACCAAAATGAATTAATTTTTCCTAATTTTCCTTGAGTGTTTCTCAGAAGTGCTAATTATGTTCTATAGACAACAGAGGCTAATTCCTCCCAATTTGTAAAACCTGGAGGCACTCAACTGTATTCCACAGGCCAGGAAAATTGAGCACACACAAAATACGCTCACTTGAAATGCAAATGTGATTTCCTATGCAAAGTTAGTAACTGAAACACTAAAAATAAAATTCATCCAATTCTTTTACGCCTACTACCTCACTTCTTTCCATCTGACTTTGAGTAGTTCTACTAGAGTTTTTGTTTTGTTTTATAATAAACTAGAGGCCCCATGCACGAAATTCGTGC
>NW_006379228.1:0-1435 GCF_000327345.1 Myotis davidii
TAAAGGAAACAAAAAAGTTAAACAGCACAATATGTAACCAGATAAACGTGTATATTAGAAAAGACACCTTCGAAAGGACTCTTTAACCAACCCAAGATGAAAAGGACCTGAATCAGGTACTCTTAACTAATCCGTGGGCTGCCAATTTTAAGGGTGTTGACTGGTGGGTTCATTTAAAGAAAGTTCATGCACCCAAACTGGACTGCTCCACCAACAGAGGAATTAAAATTAAAAGTCACTGGGAAGTGAGTCAGATAGCATCTGTTGTGGACAGCTAACCGAAAATTCTGGACTAGGCTTGCATATTCTAAACCTTCCTTTTTCTTTTCTTCTCTTTCTTTTAGTTCCTTCCTATCTCACAAATAATAGGAGAGCCTAAGCACTCACTATAATAGTTATTGTTTCCTTCTCCCCATAAATTTCTACCTGGAAAGATAACTCACCAATGGGCATCATCTTTAAACGTACTTCGTAGGTCAAAACATGCAACTCGTTGCACACATAGTTAAGGGTGTTCAATTCCTGGTGATGTCCACTCCTGCAAAGGTCAGATTTGAAAGAATACTTTTTCCTTGGGCCAGTGTTACAGTGAATAAATACATGATTAGGAACTTATCAAACCCCTAGAAGAAACTATTGGATCTACCACCAAAAAAAATAGCCACCCAAGAAAAAAAATCTTTACAATCCTTGGACAAGTTGTATTAGACAACAAAATTGCTCTCAACCATCTTCTAGCTAAAGAAGGTGGGTTTTGCTCTATTGTTAGTATTTACTTATTATACTTGGATAAAACACCTCTGGTGAAGTACAAATGGAACTAGGTAAAATCTGGGCACAACCCAAATGATTAAATACAGTGCCCACTGGTAGCCATAGTTCTTTGATATCTTCAGCTGGCTGACTGCAGGTATCGCCTCCTGCTTCAGATCTCCAAATTGGACCTGTCATTTTGTTGTTATTATAGAAAGTTTTGCTGTTATAAAACTTTGCTTTGCATAGCTTGACGCTATAAAGACACCACCCAGATAATGGTTGCTTAACGTTTTCAGGTGATTACTGAGGCCCATGGGACGTCGTATGAGAAACCTCTAGAAATTACAGAAGATTTTGGTCCTTAAAAGTTCATGATGGTAAAGCAAATGTGCCCTGACAGGGAAGTGAACTCTCACACGTTTGGTGTGCAGGATGACTGAGCCACGGCCAGGGCTGCTCTGGCATTCTTGTTGTTCAAACGTGGCCCAAGCCTCCCAAGGAAACATCTTTCCCTCTGATGCAAATCATGACCTAACAGGCATGAGACTTTCTAACAACGGAGCACCGATGAGATGATACCGTCCTTTTCATAACTGATCAGTTTTGCTTTCCAATGGTTGAAGAGATGCTTTCAAGGAAAGATCGCCAAACAGGAGAAATGTGAAAAATAACATAAATG
>NW_006379229.1:0-1435 GCF_000327345.1 Myotis davidii
CACAGAATACACATTCTTTTCAAGTTCATATGGAATATCCTCCAAGATAGATCACATCCTGGGTCACAAAACAAATCTTAACAAAATAAAAAAAAACAAAAAACTGTAATCATATTAAGTATGTTCTCTGACCACAATGGATTTAGATTGGAAATCAGTAACTGGATACGAGAAAATCTCCAAAAACTTGGAAATTAAACACATGTCTAAATCAGTTGTTAGCAGACTTTTCTGTTAAGGGCTAGCAAGTTAGCATTTTAGGCTTTGTGGCCAAGATTATCTCTGCCGTAAGCATTTAACCTCTGCTGATGAAACACACGAGTGGCCACAGGCAACACATAAACAAATGGGCATAGCGATGGTCTAATAAAACTTTATTTATGAACACTGAAATGAGTAGCAAGATCTCCATATGCGTAAGATGTCACAAGCACTTAGAAACACTTAATTCAGTTTGGCTTTTGTGCTTCAAATAGAAGACACTGTAAAAATCCGACGCTCACTTCTAGTCTGAATCCATGTAAAAACACGTGTAACAATAATGCTCTTACCATAGTCAGCCCAGGCTGCATTCCAGCACGGATGGCCTCTATCTGTGTATGAGTGAACTGAATTGTATTACTGCAAATTAGAGTAGATAAAAAGTTGGTTGAAAACACAGATGAATGACATTCAGTAAAAATTTAGACAACAGTGGCCAGAGTTATAAACATCTGCTCTGCATCTGTTCCTGTTCTCCCAGTCTCTTCTCCCCCTCAGGCTGGCCCTTTGTGTATGTGTGGTAAAACTACATAATAAGAAATCTGCCCTCTTCATATTTAAGTGTGCAGTACAGCACTGTTAACGATGAGCCCAATGTGGTACAGCAGGTCTCTAGAACTTACATCTTACATGACTGAACAATCTCTTCTGAATGACTCTCTGCACCCCTGCCCTTCCACAGACCGATTAAAACTGAATGAAACTTGTGGACGGAGAAGACTACAGTTATTTTTCAATATATTTAGCCCATTTCAAACCTCATCTGAAGTGCCCAAGTTCTAGTTCACAATCTAATACCAAATGTCCGGCCACTGTATTAATTATGGCACACACGCAACGAGCAGCTGTTAAAAGTAACACATAGTCATAAAGTAAGAACCCTGTGCTCAATTTAAGGTAGCCCTCTAACGTTCACTTCTCATAGTACCTGAAAATGTTTCTTTCTGAAATATGACTACAGAATGGCCAAAAATGTCTGAACTATTCAGCCAATTGATAGACTAGAAGGAAAGGGTATAGCAACAGAATTTCCTGGGATTTTTAAAGAATCAGAAAATAATAAAAAATATTACAAATCCATTTGAAATAGCAAGCTATTATTAATTATACAATTTTCCCAGATAGTAAAATTACCGCTTGGGTTGGTTGTAAGGGTAAGGACCCCGATTAGGAA
>NW_006379230.1:0-1436 GCF_000327345.1 Myotis davidii
AAAAGAATAAACAAATTAATAAGATGATGAGAATCCTTTCTTTAATACTAAGCTGGTCTTTATACTTACTAATGAAAATAAATAGAGGCCTGGAGAAATGAAATTACTTTACGAAATCATAGAAAGAAAGAAATGGATTCAAAACAGAGTTTGTTTGCATACCTATGGTCTTTCCACAACATATTTTCTTTTCTTGACAGAATCAGAAAGGAGAGGCAAGAGGTACAGAGAGAAAAGGGTGTGAAAATTAATATTTGCAATGTTTTATATTGTAGGAAGAAAAGGAGAAAATCTGAAAGTTTGAATTTGAATTATTGGGAAAAGATTAGTGCTATGAAAAGAAAGGGGAGATAATGAATTGAGTTTTTGACAAAATGAACCTAAAGTGATAAAAATTGATGTGAGATTTCCAAACAATCCTTGGAAGAGTGATTCTAGAGGTAAATCCTAAAAGTGAGAATGGGAACCTCAATAAAGGGTAAAAATGGCAACAAAGGGAGTATTAAAAGAAAAAAAATTACCTTTCTGAGAAATTTTCTTTGTTATGCTTATGCCTTCTTTGGCTATGTTTGCGATTAGTTACACTGCCCGGTTAGGCAAAAGTTTAGTACTGCGTTTCTATGAAAAACTCCTTTTATCACCTCTAATGTCAATGGTCTCACAGATCTTCTTTGTGGGTTTCAGGATATTAATTATTCTGTTCTCTTCATTGTCTATATGGGATGAGAATTCCTTCTCTGTGGCATCAGATTATTCTCTTTATAGTTCAGCTATGATTATTATGCATAGATATGTTCACTTTATATAATTCTTCTGAGTTTTTGGAATGAATTGTTGAAATGAATGCTCTCATCATCTGGGGGTATACAGTAGTCATTTTTGCCCCTTTCCCCACTTTGGTCTATATCCAGATGCAGGAATTGTCCTGGGATGCTATGAGATTTTCAGTCCCTCTGGCACAGAAATATATATAACAGAAACTTCTAGAGCAGAGGGTAGAAAAAATTGACAAAGTCTAGATTCATTCCTGAGCATTGCCACTGAAAGTCTAAGAAAGTCACGTGATCATGATTAATTCACAGGAAGACTCTCCAGATTTGAAATTCCTCGATGACTAGGAACGTGTGTCAGACTCATTTTTGTTTCTTCAACAATTAGGCCATTATGGGGAATATAGGAAGCACTTGGCATTTTGGTGTCTTAAATTAACGGAGATAGTCAAACATATCTCACTATAAAATAGATGTAATTTGAAGTTTAATTTCTACTATAATAGGAAAACAGTTATCTATTGCCTGAACTGATTCATGATTTAAAACTCAAAATGTTTTGGCAAACATTTTTAAAGACTGCTGAATGCTCGTTATCAGCATTTGCACAATTAAAATCCCAGTACCAGTATTTTCTTAGGATAACATAATTGAAATACTAAAAAA
>NW_006379231.1:0-1436 GCF_000327345.1 Myotis davidii
GTCCACTCGGCGAGCAATGGTCAGGTGTAGCTGCTGTGTGCTGTGCCTGGACGGTCCTTCAGGGGCCGCAGTGTTGGGCTAGCCTGAGAGAGGGCCGCTGGGCACCCCAACGGACCGTTACTGTGCACAGTGACCCACGTGTTGTTCTGATGCTTGTTCCTGGCACTTTCACCTTTGAGTCGGGTTTTCCTACACTGAACCTGTAAACAGCTCCAAGGGAAGTACCATGAGCAACAGTGAGAGCTGTGTTTCTCTAACGACACACAAGTGCGGGAAGGAACAGCAGTGGCGGGTGATTATTCCCTCGGTGCCAGGGTTCTCCCCTCGACCGCAGGCGAGATGCAGACACGCCATTGCGTCACTGCGCTGACTGAATTGGCCCTGATGTGGGCAGTCCCCAAAGGCCATATGTAGCTCACTTAGGCCGACTGAGCAGCTGCTTAGAGCCCTGGTCAGAGAGTCTGGGAAGCAGGTGGTGCTCTGGGCGTCCACGGCAGGTGACTCCGAGTGGGAGCCCTGCCCGTCTGGGGCCTATCATCTCAGTTTCCCCATAGCCCAAGGTGCTATCCTTTTGTGTCACTCTGGCCGTCTTTCCTGGGACCTTGTTAGTGAGAGAAGGAAGGGGGATGGCAGAGAGGCCTTTTTCAACTTATTTTTATTGACATAAAATTTATATAATGTAAAACTCACTGTTTTAACCATTTTTAAGTATGTATTCCAGTGATTTTTAGTATATTCACAATACCCAGCCACCATCACCACTAGGTCTAGAACATTCCATCACTCTGAAAAGAAACCCCAACCTGTTAGCGGTCAGTCTCCATTCTCCTACCTCCAGCTCCTGGCAGCCACAGATCTGCTCCCTGTGGAGTTGCCTGTTCTGGGCATTTTGTATAAATGGGATTGTACAGTATGCGGACTTGGCTGTCTGGCTCCTGTCACTTTGTGTACCGTTTTCGAGGTCCATCCACGCTGCAGCGTGTGTTGGCCTTCAGTCCTCACTGCCCATGCAGAGGGTCAGGAAAGGGAAGGAGCGGTGAGAGGGAGGGTGCGGGCCAGCGTCCTCTCAGGATCGCCTCTCCACATCCTCAGCAGCACACGGGCGATTTCCCTTTCCGAGGGAGCCCACCGAGGTGGGTTCCCTGGGCCCATAGGCAGCAGCACTGAGACACGCCAGGGTATTACTGATCGATCTTACGTCCTCTAGTTCATAGTGAGGGGGGCCAAGTTGGCCCAGCTCTCGCCTTCCTGTGTGTGCGGCTCCAGCATAGCACCTCTCCCTCTGTCCCTCTGTCTTGCAGTCCTACCAGGACCTGGTCCAACGCCTGGAGCCAGTGATCATGGAGCTGGAGCGGCAGGAGAATGTGCTGGTCATCTGCCACCAGGCCGTCCTGCGCTGCCTGCTGGCCTACTTCCTGGATAAGAGTGCAGGTGCC
>NW_006379232.1:0-1435 GCF_000327345.1 Myotis davidii
ACTTAGCATATTAGCCTTTTATATATAGATCTACTTTGTGCAAGACATGATATTTGGTCTGAAGCACCCAACATTTGTATGAATCATGATCATTGACCTTAAATAATTTATTAACTCAAACTTCAAAGAGTTACTTATGATTCTGATACAAATCCATCACCCCTAAACTTTCCTGAGTTATTTTTTATGTTATCATGAGCTAGCTGTCATTTGTTGAACGCTAACTCATCACTAGGCTGTTTGCATATGCATGATCTCATTCAAAGTCATATGGTCACCGTTCATGTAGATATTATTATACTCATTTAACAGATAGAAGAGCCTTTAAGAGATTGATTAACTTTCCAAGGTCTGTCTGACTTGAAGACCTAACTTATTATCATTGCCTCTTTCAAGTAGTTGAATTAATCGATAGAACCTTAGCAGTGAGGCCTAGATGAGGGAGGATTATAGAGGATAATTTTTCATATTTCACATAGAAAATAGTGGTCTTTTCTAAGAAAAAGAACATGATAGAACAGACCCAATGAAACATACAAAAAGATGATTCCTCAGATATAAAACAGAAGCAATGGGTCCATGACATAAATAAATTTAAAAATAGACAGAAAAGTTGAACTGCAATATCTTAGTGATTTGCAATATTGATATCCAGCCTAATGCTACTGGATGATTTCAGACTACATCCAAAGAGATGTTAGCTGACTGAATTAGTCTTTTTTATTTTGATCACTTGATAATCCAAATTATTAACATTACTTTGCTTTTTCCAAGCCTTCATGTATATCACCTACCTCATTGGCTCACTAGAGAGTGAACATATGATTTGGGGGGAAAAAATCAATCCTCTTAAATTCATTATTTACTTGTTTGCTAGACTGGATGGAGTAGAAAAGCTTATTGTTTCCACTCACATTGTTGGATTCTGAATTGAGGATGATTTAGGCTCTAGAAGTTAGATCTCCAAACACAGAATTTGAAATAGGCTGTAGGGTATGAGAAGAAGCTGTCACTTTCCACTAGGATGAAAGAAATAGTGTTAGGTGACATTGTCCTTCAGAGACTCAAATAATTTTGGCTGCTCCACTGGGTTTTAGTCTTTGTAGTTTCATCTATTTCCTTCTCAGTAACAATATTTATTGAAACAAATGCATGATCCTAAGTCCAAGAAATGTCTGTAGTCTGTGAATATGTTGATCTTTCTTTTCTTTCACTGAAGTTTCTCATTATGTTTTAAATCTTGGTACATAATACTGTGGAAGAAAAACAAATTACATGTCAGTCTAAGCCTATGACTATTCCAAAAAGAATCATTCTAACATTGCTGAGGTATTTCAAAGAGTTTCTATTATAATAAAACAAACATATACCTGTCTGGTTAACATGTATCAGAGGTGCTGGTCATTTTGCCACTTAAGCATTTATTTATTTTTTT
>NW_006379233.1:0-1436 GCF_000327345.1 Myotis davidii
AAATATCCTCAGGTAAGGATTAGCAAAAAATAAAAATAAATTTCTACTCAGTCTTTTCAATGGCTCTCTCAGTTTCAAATGTCTCAATGTTTCAGATAGCTATTTAGCCACAGAAAACTTGGATCCAAGGGAGGAATGTTAAACCTGAAAAACACTGTAATGGGATGAATTTCAGTGCTTCACTTAAATTCTAGAAATTTGTTTTCCAAAGGCTGTTCTGCAAATACTACCTCCAAAGGATGTGAATATATATTTTAAGATCATAGATCTCTGGAGTTAAATTCTTGATGAGCTGCAATGGAAAGTCTTCTCTAGAACTTTGCAAGTGAGAGCATTATCTGTAGCATCTTCCAAATGTATTGTCTCCAGGACCCTTGCCTTCCACAGAGCGTCTTGTGTAACTAGTGCTCCACAGAACATCCTTTGGGAAACAGGCTT
The DNA here is from genome assembly GCF_000327345.1 of Myotis davidii. Classification (NCBI taxonomy): domain Eukaryota; kingdom Metazoa; phylum Chordata; class Mammalia; order Chiroptera; family Vespertilionidae; genus Myotis; species Myotis davidii. Next base: position 439 of record NW_006379233.1, read on the forward strand.
CCAGAATAGTGTCATTCCCATGTATGACAATGAATATGAAAAGTATAGTATAGATTTCCAGCATTTAGAAAATATTATTCCATCATGGGTCTTTGATCAATAAAACCAAGACCGTTTTGGACCGGGCTCAGGTCACAATATTCTTAATGTTACAATGAGGTAGTAGAGCTATACTTTCTGTCTTTAGTAGTCATTTCTAGGCTAATTAAGACACACGGCGAATGTCTAGGTAAACTAGAGTTTCAGTGTTTGAACCTGGTGCATTAATCTTTAGATAATCATGACCATAGGGCAGTGAAATTATGGCCAACTCTAAAGCACCAAAAAGAGTTACTGGCCCCTGGGGTGGTGTCCCAGGCTCCACCGCAGCTGAATATACAGTAATTGACACTGAACAATGGAATGGATACATTTTATGTCTTCAAAATATTCTTAAAACAAAAATAACCTCAGAAAGAAATTATTTTTCTGATGAAAAGAAAGCAAAACAATGCTTTTCCATCCATTTTAAATTATTTTACACTGTTTCTTTCTTTATAATACACATGCGTTTAGGGCAGGAGTTGGACAAATTGGGACTTGGGATTGAAGACGATTGATGGGTCTGCTTCAGATAACATAATAAGTTCCTCTTGGCTCCTTCTCCCCCCAGACTCGGAATATTTGTTGTTCTACTAAGGATTATTTTGCAAGTCAACAGTGGTGAAAGATTGAAGATTGGCTCTCTGGCATGTAACTTCATCATCCCATTGGTTTCCTAACCATATTCTACAAACCATTCGTCAAAGGCATAACGAGAGACCCTCAGAGGCCGTATTGTAAGATATTTCATGAAGGAAAAGCAGAAAAGCCTTCCTGCTGTTCTTAGACATATAGGGCCTCTTTTGCTTGCAGTTACATGGGTGGATTGAGATCCTCCATGTGACTTTTTTGGGAATGAAGCTACACTTTTTAAAAATAGGTTTCTTTATAATGGTCCCTATTATCCATGAATGAGT
>NW_006379234.1:0-1436 GCF_000327345.1 Myotis davidii
CCTCAAGGGTCATGAACTATATTTCGTGTTCATCTTGGCAATTATACCTCCTATTTTAAAGGTAGTAAAGAATAGAATAAAGAGAGTAAGTTGTGAGTCTGACCATCTAGATTCAAGTTCTGGGCTATCACTTATAAATCATGTGATCTTGGGCAATGTGTTTACCTCTATGCCTCAGTTTCACCCCCTGTGAGCAGGGATAGTGCCTACCTCTTAGGACATTATGAATATTAGAAGAAATGATGCTTAAATAACCTGACAGGTGCTCAGTAGATATCGTGATTACCACAGTATTTAAACAGGAAATGTGGCCGTCAGTCACCTGTTTTATTTACCCATGTCTCCTTTCTTTTGTGGATGTGAATTTATTCTTAAGAGATAATTTCCTGATATGATGACAAAATCATGCTATTGCTTTTTTTTTAAATTTTACATTGTATATTAGATATTCTTCCAGGTCAGTACACAGAGAACCATCTACCTTTTCTCTACTAGCTGCAACGACCCTCTTCATACATCAGTGGTATAAACTGCTGAGCCTATAACCCAGAAATTCCACTTCCAGGAATCTGGCCTACAAAACTGAGTACAAGTGTGCATAGAATGCAATTGTCACATAGTTTATAAAAGCAAAACACTGAAAAAAATTCTCATCAGTATTGAACAGACATGTAGGAATGAAAGACATTGCTGTGGGAGAGTTGATGACATGGAAAAATATTCACAACCTATTATTAAGTGAAGACAGCAGGTTAAATAGTATATATAGAGTTTAATAGTATATATGCAGTTTGGTAAATAAAAACAATATAAAATACTATCCCAATTTTATGCAAGCGGTATTAAGAAAAAAAGAGTTTGGAAGCATATGCCAGGGAATTTGCTAAATATTATTTCTGGGAAATATGTCTACATGCAATTTTTATTTTCTCTCAATATTACATGTTTTTAAATGACATTAAAGATTGTTCATCATATAAACTGAGGGATAAAAAGCCATAAACTGCACATGCAGTATGATGCCAATTTTGCAAGAAGCATATCTGTATGTCTATAGGTATTTGGAAAAGCCAATGAAAAGTTAACAATGCTTCCTCTGAATTACAAATAATTTTAATTTTCTTAATTATATGTTCCTGCATTTAAAAATTATTGATTTGTATTGGATCTTTTTTAATTCAGCCCAAAGATCTACAGATTCTCAACTCAGACATAGAAAATATGTTTTCCAATTTTAGGGCTATTTTTTCTTTAATAATGAGCAACACATATTTCTCTGTGATGCATAGGTACTAACAAGGTGTTATAAGAGTGACGATGCAGAATTATAATTGCTTATGACTAAGGAGATGGTTAACTGTCATCACCACATTGCTATTTAAATTGGTCAGGATTGCAAATGTTTTCAGTTATGAAAATACTAGAAGCCCGATGCA
>NW_006379235.1:0-1436 GCF_000327345.1 Myotis davidii
TGCCCAGAGCGCCTCCTTACAGTCTGCACTGTCTCCCGGAGCCGGAGTGGGGACAGAAAGGCGGGACCACACAGAGGGGAACCCAGGCTGGGATGGAAGCCTCCCTGCTAAGCATGCGGGAATACGTGCGGCTTCACTGATTCTTAGAGGGAGAGGAAGGGAGAGGGCGAGAGACACACCCATGGGCGGCCTCCTGCACTCACGCACCCTCCAGGTGGCCGAGCCCGCAGTGAGGCACGTGCCCTGCCCGGGAACCCAACCTGTGACCTCTCGGTTCCTGGGTCAGTGCTCAACCACGGAGCCACCGGCTGGGCCGTGTGTAACTTTTAGGTTCGGATGTAGAAATGCACTCTGCTCCCACGCAGGCTGCTGCCTCCCACTGCAGTGCGGGAATTACTGCTGGTTCTGCCACGTGGGAGGCGGCGCTGCAGGAACCAGCACCTACGCCCCTGGGCCCGCCGGCACCCGTGTGCGGTGACAGCCCCGTAGCTGCTGGCGCGTTCCGCATTCCCGCAGTTCTCCGGCCACCTGAGGCTGCTTTAGGCCCTGGTCGCTACTTTTTGACCCTCGTGCTGTTGCATGCGATGCTTTTGTGTTATATTTTCTAAGTGGTTTTGGCTAATACATGTTAAAATATGACTTATTTTCTTTCTAGCAACTTTGCAGAAGTCACTTCTAGTTAATGATTGTCGGCCGTTGGTTCTTTGGTTTTGCCTGCTGGAATGAATGACTATTTTGTGTTTGATTTTCCCCAAATGCTTATTGCTTGGAATACTGAAAGGAAGAAATACTTCTTGTTTCCTTTCTTACCTAATTGTATCGGAAAGCAGCTCAGAAAAGCAGGAAGCGAAATGGCTTCAGTGGAAACAGCTTCCGTTTCACGGTTAACACTGACGTTTGTTTTATAAAATTCACATACAGTGAATACAGTGGTATTCGCTTATGTTCCCACATTTGTGGATTTTAGTCAAGAATCAAGAATGGATATTAAATTTTACTAAATGTCTTTGGTTGCCACTTACTACATAATTTTATTTCTTACCCTCCAGATTAAAGTGTTGAATTAAAACATTTCCAAATATTGACTCATAATTTCAATATTGGAATAAATGTAATGTGGTCATGATCTATTGTTTCAAGTTTTGTCTGGAGTCTGTTAACATGTAAATGATTTTCAAATTATTCATCTAGTTCATAAGGAAAATGGTTTTCTGTAATTTTAGATAATGCTCCTTTTAGATATAATATCATGTTAGTTCATAAAATGATGAACAAAAAGATTCAAATGGCGGTCAGGTCATTTAGGCTCCTAATGGTAACACGGTATGTTTGTTTAAAATTACTTTTCTAAATAAAAGTATATCCTATGTCATAAAAGCCCAGCAACTGTAACGGCAGAACGGCCAGAACGACCGCTCAACCAGTCGCCATGAGGT
>NW_006379236.1:0-1436 GCF_000327345.1 Myotis davidii
AACACTCAACCACTGAGCTACACCAACCAGGCTTTCCTCTTCATATTCATCAAAGCATTCTAAAAGTTTGCTTTTATAATTGATCATTCTTTCATAGAACTTAATTACTGTGATCATGACTGACCAGAAGTAATTGCAGTTGCTTGATTTCTAGCCTTTCAGTCTGTAGTCTCAGTATGTGTTACTACCAGCAATAAACGCTCCTTTGGGCTTTGCTCCTAGCCCCCCTTTTATATTTTCCTGTCCCAACAGTCCTGGTGATGTTCCCAGTTTGGGGCCTCTATGTTCCAGCACAGGATGCTTTCGGTATACTATAAGAGTGTTTATGATCACAAGGAATGACTGTATTTGTCTTAATGCTTTTTGGGGGGTGGGACAGAGGTTCAGAAACTAACAATATTGACTTGATTTGGAGCAGAGCTGGAAAGGTGGGACTGGCAAGGGAAAGTGACAGAGCCTGAAATGGGCCAGAGTTGGTAGTGGCTAAGAATTAGAGTAAATATTCTAAGGAAGGAAACAATCACGTGTTCTCTCCCTCGGCAAGCATTTATGAGCACCTCCTACGTTTTTAATACTGATACTCTTCAGGGAGCTCAGGGTAGTAGGAAGACAACCATGTAAGCCAGTATTTATTTAGGCCCTACTATGCTCTACTTGGTGCAAGGCATTTTAATATCCATTGTTTCATTTAAGTCCCTCAAAACCCTCTGGGATCGGTTATCTCCGTTTTACATATAATGAAACTGGGACTCAAAAAATGGGTGTGATTTGCCTGAAGTCTCACTCAGTGAGTGACAGTGCGTGTGTCAGGAAAATGAAGACTTATGACTAATTGGTTTTGAGATGTAGGTGGGACAAAATTCAGTAGTTCTGCAGGCAGTAGAAAATGATGATCAGATGCTCGAGAGAGAAGTCAGGGCTACGGGCATAGTTTGGAGAGTCATTCCTAAAGTGAGATAGATGAAGTTGAAGGAGAGGATAGATTATTATGAGGGAGAATCCTCATAATGGAACAGTGAGAGAATCCTATTATCTTAGGAAAGGTTAGCAAATGGAAATAATTTTGTGAAACTCCAGTCTTCAAATAACTGAAAGAAGAATAATTTCTAATGTATTTTTTGTGGTGGTGTTAAAATACACATAATGTGTTTTTAATGTTTATTTTAGCTTTTCAAAATGTCCAAAGAAACTTGTGAAAAAGGAGAGAAGTCTCAGAGAAAAGATACCACCTCATTACCCAACTTTGATGAAGTAAGAATTCTTTTATTTACTAACCCAAGGACCCCCTTTTAACAGTTTATTTTTGTGTAATGTAAGGCATACTCCTCCATTTTAAAATGACATATCTAACTCTATTGTTCTGCCCTTCTGGCCCAGAAGTCATTTGCTTTTCCCACTCTCAACTTTTGTTATTTTATTTATCCCTCACATCGCTT
>NW_006379237.1:0-1436 GCF_000327345.1 Myotis davidii
GTGTCACATTACATAGGCAGAGATGGGTGACATCTCGCTTCTCTCCTCGTCTTTGATTTCTGCAGGTTCTTATCAATTAGCCTTCTCCTGAGTTAGCAGGAGGATTCCATTGTGTGTGCTTCTACCTTGATTTCCCAGCTTTCTGGGCCCACAGGTGTCTTCCCCTCCATTGGACTTTACAGTCCACACTCTCAGAATTAGCTGAGAACAATGCCTGGCTCACAGTAGGTACTCAGTTACCATTTGTTGAATGAATAGATGGGTGGATGGATGCATAAAACACCAACCCTCTTTTCACAAAAGAGCCCGTAGGAATAAGCAATGCTGTGAGCAGATGTGTCTGGTGTTTTCAGGACAGAAAAGCCCACACTCTGATGATACATAAAGCCTTCCAGGTACATTCTGGGAGAAGCAGTCTCAAGGAGCTGATAAATTATTTTACCAAATGATTTTTTAATGATTTGCACAAAGAGAAATGAAAGTGGTCACACTGTCCTTTTGCAATTAAAAGTTAATAGAAGATACTGTCATATCTCAGTGGGAAACTACTAGGTAATTACTGAATTTGAAGCTTTCCTGAATACGAAGCAAATGATTCAGGGTCAACTTGGAACTACAGAAGAGGGAAGACAGAGCAAATCCTACCACTGGACAAGAAGAATACGTCCTAGCACTGGGCCTACAACTTCCAAGGACCTTCACAAATGCTAATATTAGGCCAGGAATAGGGAGACCCAGGTAAGGTCCAGCCACAGAAAAATTAGAAGCCACTCCTTGCCTCAAGCCCTCATCTCAAGCAGGGTTATAAAACCAATCCAAACTCTGATTAGTGGTTGGTAAAAAGCAAGTAATGTCGTGAACACGGAAGTCTGAAAATGTCAAAGCACTCTGCCAAGGCAAAACATTATTAATAACCTAAATTAACGGTGACTACTCACAACGCAGAAAGAAATACCAATCCTTACCACATCTCATATAGGTGGCCTGAGTGAGCTGTCCTTAAAAACTGACTCTGACCCATGCATTTCTTACATGAGAAAATGCCATTCATATTTAGGATTTTGCTACTACTGTATTATTATTTAATTGCAAAACACAAACAAATGTAAAACCAATGAAATATCATACTTAGAAGACTGGTTAACAAATTACGGTACTTCACATGCAAGACCACATAGCCTGGGCTAGAGGGGAGCTATGTCTATGGGCACAGAGACTATCCAACATCTGAGATTAGGTGAAAAGTGGGAGCTATGGAAGAGCATGGGTGATGTCATCTCTTTTATGTAAAAGCACGTATGTTTATAGATCAGCGATTTTCAACCTTTTTCATCTCCTGCACACATAAACAATTTGCTAAAATTCTGTGGCACAACAAAAAATAATACATATTTTTTGCCAAACTTACAAAAAAAATAGGTATAATTTTGATTCAT
>NW_006379238.1:0-1436 GCF_000327345.1 Myotis davidii
CATTTTCCCTCAGAGTTAGAACTATTTCTTTCAGGATCCCCTCAACCACAAACAAAAAAGTATCCTATTTTCTGGGAATTAATGAATATGACACACTGAAGACAAATGATAAATCAAAACCAGAAAGCTCCAGGTTGAAGAAGAAAAAAGAATGCTAAAGCAACAAAATTACCCAGGACAGATGTGCCTCACAACATACTTAGTAGCAATCATTATACACTTCAACTCAGCCCCGAGTGTTAGCTGCCAGACCTTACTCAACCCATCTTTCAAACACCTCCTTGTTTAAAGCTATAATTCTAAAACGCTAAATAGTTCCTTCATTGCCATCGGGAAATACCATCTCATTTGAATCCTCATTCAAGTGAGATGTAAAGAACACACACACAAAGGTAAAGGGTAAGTAGGTAAGTGAAGCAATTAAGTATTGTGGAAGGAAGAGACAAGTGACCTAGGTTACACCGATTCATTTCTCTTAATGGTGCAAAGATTTATAGATGACAATTAGGCTTTTTTCAATGTTCGGGCAAAACATTCAGCCTTTAGGTCATTTGGAAAAAGTGTTTATGAGAATGAAAATATCCAGGACTTCATTGAGACAAGATCTTTCATGCATCAGCTGGTGGGAGCATAACTTGGTACAACCGTTCTGGAAGCCATTGGATAATGAGTAGAGAAAATCTTAAAAGTGCCTTTCTTTTAAATCCACATTTTAGTGCCTCTGACTTTAGTGAGGGGTGTGTTTATGGGTCTTTTGGATTGCCTCTTCTGGTACTTGTTTTTCATATCCTTGGCCCATTTTCCTACTGGGTTGTCTTTTTCTTATGAATCTGTAGGAGCTACCGGCATATAATATGTATTAACTTGATGTATTGCAATTATTTTTCCCAAGCTATCACTTGTCATTTGACTCTGTTCGTGGCACACTCTTCAACGTGAAAATTTTCACTTAATATAATAAAATGTGTCCTCTTTTTTCCTTTGTAGCTTTTGGGTTTCTCCAAAAATGTATAGGTCTGGGATTTATTTATTTTTCACATGGTATCAGATAGGAGAGCAATGCTGTTTTATTCTAGGCAAATAAGCAGGCATTCTAATTCTATTTAATAAAAAATTCCTGTGTTCCCTCCTCCCCCACCCACCAAATTGATATTCTGCCTTTGTCTACCATTAAATTCCCACATATACTTAAATCTATTTCAGGACTCACTATTATATTCCACAGTCAATTCCTATGCCAATATCATACTGTGTTTATTACAGCACATCATAATAGGTTTTAGCTTGTGAGGACCTGGTTTCCAGTGTATATTCATATATTTTTCTGTGCCTTTCAATGGCAAGTTGCAAGAGGCAGAATTAGGGATGTTTACTAAAACTGGAACCTCCCAAACGGACTGTTCTTAAATTTTTATTTATTGATTGATTTTTAGAGA
>NW_006379239.1:0-1422 GCF_000327345.1 Myotis davidii
AAAAAAAAAAAAATCACACTGGGCTTGCACTTACAAAAAGCCTTTTGTTTTTCAGGACCTTCAGACAACCCTATCCAACCAACGGGACCAACCACACCCATCGCCTGTGACCCCCGCCTGACATTTGATGCTATCACCACACTCCGTGGAGAAATACTGTTCTTTAAAGACAAGTATAAGATTGAACTATTTCTTCCTTTGGCTTACTTTACTGGCATAACTTAAAGCTATATTTTAATTAAGTCACATATTACACATTATTCAGCTTTCCTTTCAATTCTACACATATGTGCCTCATTGGGGTTTCTAGTGGTTTCTGGGCAACTCGAAACATCCGGGAAAAGAAAACTAAAATATCTATGAACATTCAGGTGTTTATGGGGATGTAATAGACATGGGCTCTAGCTACTTGGGAACTCTATAGCTAGGTTTACACATTATTCAATTCACCCAAATTCAATCAAGTAAATGGAAATTATCACTTAAGCTGTAGGGTGAATATCCAAAAGATTGAATTTTTCTATGTTCCCATTGTCTATTTTGTGCTTATGTAATCACAGGCTAAGTGTACTTGTATTGCTTTTGCTGGAGTACTCTGAATATTCTCATCATTTTTGTAGGAACAATAATGAAAGACACTAAAATAAGACTTGTCAATGAGTGAGGAGGGGACAGTGCAAAAATGTAATCAAATAAGATCACTCTGATGACCTCCTCTGGAACTGTAAAGTACATACCTGTAAAGATGAACTGTAAAGATGAACAATATTGGTCACTGTGCTAGAAACTTTGCTTTTCTTATATGGTCGTATCCTCCCAGCAATCTTATGAGGACCCATACTAGCCCAAGACTCACAGAAGCGTCCTACATAGGCTATAGTGTGTGTTCTCTCCCTTGTGCTCCATCAGATACTTCTGGAGAAGGCACCCTCAGCTACCAAGAGTTGAACTCAATTTTATTTCCCTATTCTGGCCATCCCTGCCAACTGGTATACAGGCTGCTTATGAGGATTCTGACAGGGACCTAGTTTTCCTATTTAAAGGTAACTGCCAAGGGTTTCATTTTGTTTTAGTTCTGCCTGAAGGGAGGGGGAAAGGATTTTTTTTGTGGCCCCTCCCAGGTTCAGGGGAGGGGAGCCAGTGAGAGTGTTATGCTGGCCAGGCTTCATCTAGAGACCTGGGTTGGTCTCATCTCTGCCACTAACTGCTGCGTAAACTTGAGCAGGCTGTATCCCCTTCCAGCCTCAGTTTTCTCATCTACAAAGTGAGAAAAACTCCACCCTCAAGTTTCCCCAAGGCGGTAATTTAGTTTCTGGATAGAAGTCTTGTAAAATAAGACATCCAATTGTGAGATGTCAAGCTGAGAAGTTGGAATTTTTTATTTTTTTTCCTCCTGCATGACCCCTACTGGAGATCAAGCCC
>NW_006379240.1:0-1436 GCF_000327345.1 Myotis davidii
CTGTTATTATTTCTATTTTACAAATGTTAAACACGAGGGCCAGGAAGGTTAAATAACATGCCCAAGGACACCTCTGGCTGAGTCTGAACTCTGAACTCTTACCCATTATGTCAGATGTACTGGTTGTGATAGAACAGGTGATATTAAAATCTACATTCTGAGATCTGAATAATAGACTAATGGGATTAAAGACTCTTGAGATGGACATTGTTTACAAAGCCTAGTAATATGCATTATCTCATTTAATCCTCATATTAACCCTGCGTATTAGGCAATTTGCCCAGGTCGTGGTGGGTCAAGTAGCAGAGCCTGGAGGTGAATGCTCCTCCTCCAACCTCCTGCTTCCTTCCACTAACTTCTAGGGATGGTTCAGACAGATACTTTAAAGAGTCTAGACAGTTTAGAATAAATGTTAATAAGGAAACCATTATTAGTTATTTCTTTCTTAGAACCTAACAGGATAAGTTTCATAATTCCTATGTTGCCATGGGAACACTAGTACAGAATGTAGCATTCTTACTGTTGTGCAATGTTCTTTCTATAAATTCATGCGTTCACTCAACTGCAATTTATTGAGCAAATAGTCTGTGCAGGCTCTCTGCTAGGGGCAGAATATGTGATAAAATAAGAAACAAAACTTCAGTGAGCTCAGGCCTTCTGAACCTCAGGTACTCTGCAGAACCTTTCACACCTGGTTGAAACTTTACGGCACTGCATTCGACCTACCATATACTGTATCCCTTAGGACCCAGTTGCCTAAGAGATCATTTCTCTCCCCATTGGTTTGGCACAGAATAAGTTCGGTTGTAGTGCCTTGGAGATGGAATCTTAGATTTGGACCTTGGGGAAATAGAACGAGCGTGTTTTCCCCAAAAGGATTTTCCTACTCCGACAGGGTCCAATTTTAAAGCTAGATTTAAACATAGACTCTGCCTGGCTGAATGGTACTGCATTTACCCTCATTCACCACCTGATCATGCCTTCTTCTAGAAAAACTGGACTTGTACATGCCAAGTAAGGCAGTGCCCAGGGCACCAGTCTAAGAATAAAGAATGATGCCTCCAGGGGTGGGGCAAGCTCCACTTTGTCCAGGTTGGATGAGCTGGAGCACAAAATGTCTGGGTGGCTATTTCTACATGCAGAGACATTTGTGCACTCCTACTTCAGAATGCTACTGATTAAGAATGGCACATAACACTAGTTCGAGCTGAGCCTGGTGTCTACGACAGGGAAGGAGGAGGGTGTTATGTTTTGCCTCCAGATTTGGAAGACCATAGTGTAACACGTGTCGCCTCACTTCCCTCTGGTCTTAAAACATGTGACTCACAGTATAATTTAAGAATTGCACTCCCTTACTCTCCCATTGCAAGAGTTCGGTAAGACAAATTATAAAAAATCCTAAATTTTATTTTTTATTATTATTTTAAAAATATATT
>NW_006379241.1:0-1436 GCF_000327345.1 Myotis davidii
AAAAAAAATTGAAACTAATAATAATGGTGAGAAGATCTTTAGCATAATATAGTGTAAATTATGCATTCATGCCCACAAAATAATAACTCATTTTACAAAATACAGAAGCAAAAGGATCACAGAAAACCTGAACATGGTTGCGTATTAAAGAGTGGGTAGAAGGATAGGAAAAGGAAATGGAGATAAAAGAAGCAAGCAACATTAAAAAGATCCTTATTCTCATAGAAGGATCTGATATAGAGAATTTTGGAAGCTATGAATTTTCACAATGGAGCATTTTGAAAATCTGATCGGAAAGGGCAGTGAAATGGAAGGAGAAAGAGCAGTCTTGTTCCTTTTAACCCCATCATTTTTGGATTAATGACTTTAACATCAATCAAGTGAGGACCAGTAAGCATTGACATCATTGATGTTTCTGAAAATTAACATAAAAAGAGCCATTTCTTCCCATTTGCTTATTTATTCAACCATGATTAAATGCCCATTATGTGTAAGGCACTTTTTCAAGTGCTTAGGGGGGATACTCCTTTTTATGCCCCTACTTTGTGGAGCCTGTACACTGATGGAGAAATCCAAAAGCTGCCTGACCCCTTCTTCTGTGTAAGGCCACGTGGGTCCTGCAAGATATGCCCAAGGCAGATATCTGAGGAGTAAACTATGTAAATAGCTTTGCTTCTCCCTGCTTCTCCCCAGCACAGCTCAGTGTTTTACATCTCCCAAGAGCATCTCGGAAATACTCTGAGAATCTTCTGACTTTTTAAACATAGCAGAGTATTTCTCTCTTGGTGCTGGCAGAGCATTTGCTAGGTAGGATACAGGAGAATATGGAAGCCCATCCCATCAGCCCTTCTCTTTCTCATTTCCCCAAACTCAACCTAAATTAAGGAAAACATAGCTTAGAAAACAGATGTGTGCCAGAATCAAACAGGAGGAAAAGCCTTTGTCTTCTTTCTGGGTCACAGAGAGCTCCTAAGCGTGGAGGAGAATTATGACAGAAAAAAAGGATGGAAGACAGTTGAGTATACCCCCCACCTCACAAGCTGTCAAATCTGTGGAGAAACTTTTGCCTGTTTAAGAGTTTATGAAACTTCTAACTCGGGAAATAAAATTCAATTTATACTTAAATCTTCTCAGTAAGCTCTACTCAGTCAGCCCTATTTAATGGAGTTCATTATCTGTTGTTCAGTTCTATGTATGATTTCTCTTCCCATCAAGAAACAGAAATTGAGTATAGTAATTAGAATGGAGAGCTCAGTTAAGAAATGTAGATGTATGCTTAAAGTGAAATATTTTATTGTGCTGGTCAGTGGTACATGAATTATTCAAGATGTTAGAATGAATATCATATAGGCTAGCAAAAAACAGCACATGTAAGATTAATTTTAAGAATGGATATTTCAGGCCAAATTCAAAACTCTTCCTAATTCCCTCAATAA
>NW_006379242.1:0-1437 GCF_000327345.1 Myotis davidii
TTTTTTATAAACCTTTTCACCATCTCTCAAGTATAACTTTTATTACTTTTCAGTAGCACCTTTTAACATCATCTTTTTTCTTGTTCTTTCTTTCCTTTCTTCCTTCTCTTCTTCCCTCCTTTTCTTTCTTTTTCCTCACCTCCTTTTTCTTTCTTTAATGGGAATATCTCCTTTTGACCTTACATTTTTTCCCAGGATGTCAGTTGTTTTTATATTTCTCTGGTTCTTCATACTGCAGTCTTTGGAGATTTAAAAACACAACATAAATAGAATCCCTGGTCATTTTTCAGCAATAAGGTATGGTTTGTATTACTTTCCTCATAGGATTATTTATGGGGTAAATATTTCCAGATGTCCCAAATCTCTTTGTTATATCTACTATCAAAAACAACAGTTCTTCTTTTTACTCTACAGTAACCCGATTATGGTCTGGGATGGATCTCATTCATAGTGCTGTGAGAACAGAAGTTTCATAAAACAAAGATGAGTTACTTCAATTCAGTTTAATTCAATAAGCAGTTATTGAGCACTTACTATGTCCAGGATGCTGTTAGCTATTGTGAATGATACATGATCAAGGGATTTGCAATTTAGTGTGGGCTGAACTATGCAAATAAACCTAGGATGACTGCTACAGTATAGAAATAAGCAAAGATTTTAGAACTCAACAGGCAAGCAAAAAACGTAGAATAGTAAACATGAGGATCTTTTACTTGTCAGTGTTTCACTTTAGTTCTGTATAGTTTTGGGACATATCAAATAATGTGTTTTTAGAGTTCTTGTTACTTTATAATCATTATTATTACATTATAATCTTAGCACATATGTTGATTGATCTACTTAGTGAATGCTTATGGAGACGGAATATGCTTCTGATAGAGCCTTCCTCTGAGAGAGGTTTATTGATTTGAATCTGTAACACTAAATTAAGGATTGATGTTTTATTCCAGTTTTCAAATAGGCACTTTGTCATATCCTGCAGGTAAATCTGTTGCTCTAGATGAGAGGGAGCGAGCCCTTTTAGGATGAGTTGTCACATAGCAAGAGATAAGACTTCTTGGATCAGTTTTCTAAAGTGACAGGTTTATTCCCTGAACAGGACAGAATTTTAACAAATAGGCCAGGCTTCTATGTGTACATAATTTTTTTCACATGTATCAGGGTGCAGATGCGTTTGAGGAGTCTTTTCTGTTTTTATGGGGAATGAATCTGGTATAAAAGTGACAGAACCCTTTAATAAGACCATTCCAGTTGGAAGACACAGCAACTAAGGAGATTTGGGACTTGAGAAAGCCTGCCTCGCTGGCGCTATCCATGGTACTGAACCACTTCTCCCTATGTTGCCTGCGAAGACTGTATGAAACGAACCTCCAAATATTTTTAAAATTTGGCTTTTTTACTTTCCTGACTAGAGACTTTTTCTACCTGTATATTTTT
>NW_006379243.1:0-1437 GCF_000327345.1 Myotis davidii
AAAGGGGACATATGTAATACTTTCAACAACAAAAACTTAAACAAAATTTCTGCTGAATGCTGAATAGATGTAAGTTAATTGGTTAAAATCTCTTTGTAACACTATATTGAGTTTCACTAACGCCTGTGTCTTTAATTCTGGGAACTGCCTCCTAATTAAACAACCTCACTCTATGGGTTTGCTCTAAAAGTGACACTTAATTCCAATTAATACAATGCAGCGGGGAAACATTCACAGTACAAATTTCTCTGCATAAATGGGGAAAAGGGTGGAGCAGATTGGGTCTGAAATATTATTGGCAGTTATTGTATTCTTAATTCATTTCCCAACCTTGAGACGTGCCCCCTCTGTGGATTGCCTATGCTTGTACTAACTCTGTAAATGTATCTACGATTGATTTTAAAACAGAACACCAGGGCAACTTCAACCCCCAAACAAGAAAAATACCATCCAACTGTGAATAGCCAGTGGAGCATTAAAACGGTTTCTTCTCTGCCCGACATAATTGCAGAGCCCAGAGAGAAGCAATGTTTCCCCAAACCTGGCTTCCCATTAGAGCGAATAAACGTCAACTGGAAAATCAGGAACTGAAAATGCCATATGAGGTCTTCCGACATATAAAATACTCAGAAGTCTCTGCAGTTCAGGAAGAATTCCTGAAACTGCCTGGCCCTTTCCAGCTTGAACGGCAAACAAATATTTTTTACAAGTTTCTGTTGTAATTGCACATTGTTATGCATGGGCTCTTATTCCCAAATCAAACACACTCCATGGGTTTCCAGTGATAATGGCATTGGATGCCTATTAATGCAATGCTGTGGGAAAACCAATCTGTTGGATGAGCAGTTCCCAGAATACCAAACTGGGGGCACAAGGCTGTTGCCAGTTGTTGGCCAATGTGTGTCTTTTTCTCCCATTATCATTCAAACAGGAACAAAAATGCAGACTGCTGAAGTTGGTATATACTGGTCCGTGTGGCATTTCACTGGGAGGAAGGAAGGACTAGATGATGCATTAGGAAATACTCCAGCTCATTAGTATGTAAGTTAGACTCTAACTATGTCCACAGAGCAGTGGATTCCTATGTGGATTATTCGTGAGATGGCCATCATGACTTCCTCATATCTGGGGCCATCATTTTTTCCTGAATGTGTAGCCACATTCTCTTCTTTGTAGCTTCTTGGAGATCCCCATCTGTAGGGGAATTAATATAGGAAGTAATACTCTCATCACTTTTGTCTCTGTTTTCCCCAATAATAAGATTTGAAATAGCATGGAAGAGTCCTTGTTCATGAAAAAATTCAAGGTTACTTGCAGCGTTCCAACACTTTACACAACCACTGTTGTTTTCAAGACAAAGAGGAATAAACTCAGCTGGTTATGAGAAGTAAACACTGCCCACAGCATTCTTCCTTACTCCCTAGATATTTTTGTTTT
>NW_006379244.1:0-1437 GCF_000327345.1 Myotis davidii
GCGACCCACAGGTTGAGAACCACTGATTTAGATAATAGTAAATGAAAATAAGAGTATGGTATTATTTTCAAAGCGATGGGTATATAGGGATAGGTAAAGGATAGAAGCCCCGGGCAGGGTTTAGGAGCTGGGGTGGGGAGAAAGCTTAGCTGTAAATATTCATGAATCCTGGAAGTACTGAGCCAATGGCTGGAAAGCTTGATTGGCTACTGATACAAGGCTGAATGCAAATTCTGCTGGAGTGGTGCTCTAAATAATTTGTTGGCTTCACTCTTAATTAGGCTAAACGCTGACTTGCTTGTACAATTACTTCACAATAATAGCACAATTAATTACTAAGGCTGCGGGGAAGGGGCAGAGCTGGCTACCGAGAATGGGCTGGTGAGAAGAAGAGCTGGTTACTGAGAATGGCTGAGTGTGGTCAAGAGGGCTGCCCCAGGGGGCACTGGAGGGAGGCTTGGTGAGAGAGAAAGGCAGGGAGAAAGAAACAGAGAGAGGGAGAGAGAGACAGACTTATTTACCCAGAGGCATTAAAGCAATAGGGCACCGCTTGCTGCTTTTAATACTAACGCTTTCACATTCCTTGGTTGTGATAGTACAGGGGTAAAATAGCACAGCATATCTAAATTATCACAAGTTTACTGTTAGTATTGTCTGAATTGAAGAAGTTTTAAAACATTAATGAAAAACACAATCAATGTTGCACCCTTATTATTTTGTGGGAGTGCATTATCTGTACAGACTGAACATTGATTTGACACACTTACGAGGGGTTCTGTTCATAGTTGCTTATTTCAACTCTGTCATTAAATAGTTCACCAGCTTTTACAGGAGGGACATTCTGATCCAGGAAACAGAGTACCTGGCTTTTAGACCCATCTTAGTTATTCACTGGCAAAAATAACCCAGAAAAGCTAGAGTTTTCTCATTTTTAAGATATGGGTTGTGATGATGGGGTTGTTATTAGTATTACTATCATCATCACCATCATCTTAATCTGGAGGAAATGCATGCTTCTAAAGTAAAGAAATAAACTGAACTTAAGATGGCTAAGTCTTGGTCATCATTAGCTTTGCTTTGCATGGAAGGGAGTGTGGCCTAGGAGAAACAACATGGACTTTTGTCTGGACATCCTGGAGCAATGTGGCCCTAGATAAACTTCATGTTCTGAGCCTTATTTCCTCAAGTGTAAAATGGGGCTATTAGTACCAAGCTTAGGGTTGTTGTGACAATCAAAGAAGACTATACTGAGCAATTGATATGGTGCCCACTGTTAATGAACTTCTGATAAATGTTACTTGCTGTTTAAATAATAGAAAATACGTATTTCAGTTGCTCAAGTGATTTAGCTCTCAATAAATATTAGTTGTTATAATAACAACAAGTACTTTGGACAATATAATGACACTAGAGGCCCGATGCACAAAATTCGTGCAT
>NW_006379245.1:0-1437 GCF_000327345.1 Myotis davidii
TTCCTGGGCTCCCCTGTCATCAGGTTTCACACACACTCACTGGCCTCAGACTTAGAGTTGCATTGCAACCTGGGAGGCAGTCTCCTCTAGCACATGCTGGGAAGAATGCATGTCCCCCAGCTCATAGTGTTAGATGGCATCCTGGGCCACAGGGCATGGAGAGGGCGATGTCCCAGGTCCTTCTGGGAGCCATGCTGGGGAGGTGTGCTTGACGAGGAGGCTCTGAATAAGCCTGTCGAGATGCCTTTCGGAGTGACAGGCCGGAAATTGATGGAAACCACGGTTTCTCTTGGAAGGAGCACGTACATCTCTTCATTCAAGACAGGTCCGGTGTCTTCGCTGGGGCCCTGGGGTTCCCAGGCACCTGCCATAGGCCCTTATGGGTTGATTAGCCCCTCACCCTGTTTCCCTTCTTCTGGAAAGATCATGGAAACTTCCTTCAGTCCAAGAGCTGAGTGAGCACCAGAGCCCAGGCCGGTCCTTGCACTGTATCCTCCTGCCCAGTGGTTGGTTCGGGGATGGACATGTGACCCAGGTCGGTCCAATCACAGTGGAGCCAGGACTGTACAGGAGCAGCTGAGGACAAAGCTCTTTCTTTCTCGTTGGACTTGAAGCAATAAAAGCTGGTAATGACTGGATTCTCTTTGGTAAGTTAGAGGAGGGTGTTTCCATGGGAATTTTTACCCCGTTACATGAGCTCAGGAACTGGGGGGGATTTTGCGTTATTGGAGAGGAAAATGCATTATTGTGTGAAATCCAAGTTTAAAGTAAGCCAGTCCTCAGAACTTAAACCAGAGACCAAACGTCACCAAGAACGAGGCTGCATGCTGTCTTGTCTCTCTCCCAGGGCTGCAGCTTCCTTGTCCCTCTGTTCAAGGCCGCTTTCCGCCAGGCTCCAGGGACGAGGCACAAAGCTCCCACCTCGCTCACCTCACTCACACCACCCGCTTCTCACTCCTGGCGACAGCTTGCTGAGGCACCCAGCCCCGATCCAGCTGATCTGACCAGAGCAGTGGGGTCCTATGCTATACACTTGGCCACGGAGATCTACCCTGGGGTGGGGGTGGGGGGCTATTTTCAAAGAATACGCTTTATAGACAACCCCAAATACCTGGTATACATGCCTATGGAGCTTGTCTTGGCATTCTCACTGAGGTAAAAGATTCTCCTCTCAGTAAAAAGGCATAAAGGCGATTTTGGGAAGATGGGAGTCATCTGATAAGCAAGCACATGGTCCGCTCTGACCGAGTCCCTGTGGGGCACGCACTCCACAGTGAGCAAAAAGAAACAAAGGGGCTGGTCCGAATGCTCCCACAGTCCTTCCCCATGACATCACAACTCCGACAAGGAGTCACGCCCCTCCAGGAGCACGGGGGCAGGGGGAGATGATGCACAGCCCTCAGTGGCTCCCACCTCCCTCCAAGCCGGCCCTCACTC
>NW_006379246.1:0-1421 GCF_000327345.1 Myotis davidii
AGTGCTTTACAGTTTTGTAATCAAAGCATAGTATAGTGAGTGGATAGAGCTTAACTTTGGAGTTAGACAGACCCAAGTTCATATTCCAGTTCTGATAAATTCTATAGGGAAAATTGTATTATTTTCCTCAGCCTCAGTTTCTTCATTTATAAAATGGGGATAATAAGGCCTTCTACTCAGGTCTGAGAGGATTAAATGAGATTATATTTATAATGCACCCAGCACATGCTTTATAAGCTTATAGCTGCAGTGGGGAAAAGAGATCAAAGAAGGATTATGGTGCACAGCGTGAAGGGATGAAGATAGAATAATTTGCTGAGGAAATACAGAGGGGTGTATAAATCAAACTGCAAGCAGACTTTTCTCCTTTGTATCATCTACCTCAGCCAAACCCTCTCCTCCTTCCCACCCTGTCTTCCTCCCACTATATTCTGTGCTCCTTTCTGATTCCGTGCCTCAGTTCTCTCACCTGAATCTGCTGTGACATTTTCTCTCTAGTGTCCTCTGGTCTTTCCATTGTCTAAAGCAATTGCTCATTTTGTGTAGACTGCAAAATTAGCATTTTGTTGCTGTCTGGGAATCTAACTATCATATGCATGAGGGTCCTGTCTCCCCAAGTAGATCAAAGCTTCTGATGGGCAGACACTGTGTCTCGGCCTGAGCTGCGCCCTGACCAGGGCTTGACCCTTTGTACTCTCTTACTTGGTTGTAAGTACTTTCGGGGGTAAAAGGCGCCTCCTTGAGATTCCAGTCAATAAACCGGTCGATGTGCCACACATCCCTTTCTCCAGGAGTCCTACGAGACGATCTTGCCAAAACTCCAGGTAGTGTTTGGTGTTTGGGAAAAATGATAACCTTTGCTTTTTTGTTATTATTGTTGAATTCATTTATATCTTATACTAACAGCATTTGACTGGATTAGATCCTTCCCACCCTTCCATTCCCCTCCCTTAGGAACACAGTGTGGAGGTTGATCAGCTGAGTTTGTACTGGGCCGACATAATTGGGAGATGAGGTTCGCACATTAGCATGAGGGGTGGGCCTAGGGGGAGCAGAAGTAACATAAACATGATGCCTACTCTCACAGAGTTTATCATAACATACATGAAACAGAGAAGATTCTACTGCTCTCCAGCAAGCAGCTTCTGCCTTTTGTACCAACTTCAGCTTATTATGGCTGTCTAGAGTGCTGTCTCAGAACGATTCTGAAATTACACCAAAGACCCATGAAAAAGATTGCCATGATTGATGAGCACTGCACCGTGATCCCGGGGTAGGAGGCAGTCAACATGCTTCCTGAATATTTCATAGCCTTGCAGTGTATATTTAAGTGTAAAATAATGAAGTGTCACCTTGGCTGATTTGGCTCAGTGGGTAGAGTGTTGGTCTGTGGGTTCGATTCTGGTCAAGGGCATGTACCT
>NW_006379247.1:0-1437 GCF_000327345.1 Myotis davidii
AATGCTCATCCACTGAGCCACACTGGCCAGGCTGGTCATTTTTATCTTAATCATCATTAGTGTTTGTCACCTTGAAGCCAAAGCATAACTTTCATCTCATCTATAATACCGCAATTTAGATACATTGGAGGAATTAGATTCATACCAAATATTGTATATGTGAAAGAAAGTAAAGGACTTTGAAATTATCTTCCAGATCATTGCCCTATACTGATTTGATTCAAATACACAGTCTGTTTTTTCCTCAGAATAGAATGTGGGTGTTTTCCTGTTTGTTTGTTTTTTGTCTTGTGGTTCTGGGTATATGGTGAATCACAATATATGGCAATTCTTTTCCTTAAAGAAAGCTTTATATTAAACACACACACAATATAGCGTAAGAGATGTCTAACTAGAAGTGGCTTCTCTATTCTGAATATTTGTGAAAATGAATTCAAGCCAAGGCTATTTTATGAGCTAGGGAATTGCAACCTTCTTGCAACAGCAAACAAGAGACAAAGTCAGTAAATAATGCTTTCTATTGCTATTCTGAACTCCCTCCTCAGTATTGGTTCATTAAAACAAACAGTACACCTGGCCTGCCTGATCCTCACTCAAATGATAAATAGCTAAACTTCGGCCAAAGCTTTAGATATAGATTTTCTACATTCTGTGCCTTCGGCTAAAGGGAAATAATAGTTAAGCAAATCCAATTGGCAGCAACAGCCAAGTAGTCTACTGTTTGAGGACAGCTCTAAGTAGCAGCTGTACAAGTATTGGCATAGTGAACTTCTAGAAGATCCTCGCGTAGCCCTGTTTTCGAGTGTTAATAGGCAACAACACTGAACTGCATTTGTATAAATAATTACAGGCTTGGGAAAACCTCTGAAGTACGCTATTAACACTGCAATGGGTCCTGGAGTTACAAACAGAGGCGTGAAACGTGCATTTGCTGATTAAATTCAACCATTCCCCAAGCCCCCCGAAATGTGGCTAAAAGCAATGCCAGTTTGATTGATGAATACTTTACCATAAATCTAAGCCTAAAATGAGAAAAAGCACTAAAAGAATGAAACGAAAAGTGACTGGTGTTTGAATACCAACGTGGAGAAGGCAAATAATCACAGGATACATATGTTGGTACATTTCAAGGAATATGTTTCAGTAATGGACTGCATTAGTTTTGCCACAAACAGAAAATGACCATGTGTTTGTAATTGGGGCAGCCCAATTTATATTGGCGACAAAAGCAATCCTGACATTTTCTTGTCATGTAAGGATAAAAACAGCCGTGTTCCACTTCAACGAGATTACATTTCTGAAGTGAGTGGAGATTATGGCTCATAAAGAACATCCCATCACTATCGGTAGCAAATAAGGTTTCTGTTGCATCTTAGATCCCTCCGGTGAGGACATACCAAGCTCCAATTTCATTTAACTTGTTGATGTATCTAAACA
>NW_006379248.1:0-1437 GCF_000327345.1 Myotis davidii
CACCATGAAAGAGAATGTTAAAAATTAGACAGTCAAAGTAAGAGCAATTTTTAAATGGTAATCTATAGATTATAAAAAAGAAATTTATATAAATTGAATCAAACATAATAGAAATTTTTGTGTATTGGTCACCAAAAAAGCAGAATATATTTTCTTTCCTGGTATGGGATGGGGATATTAGGATTGTTACTCTTCTCAGAGACGTTAATAATGGGGATTCTTAAAAATAGCAAGAAGTCAGTGGGTTTGCTAATTATGGAGTTTTTTTTTAACATGGATGACAGCAGCTTAGAGTTTTCTTGAGAAGTAGTCTCTCTCAGATCTCAAAATATTCTGAAAAGTCTATTGTATCTTGTGACAATAAGCTGGGTATTATCATATAACAATCTACACACTTGAGAATACTATTTTGTGTGGTGTGCTTAATGTTCCACACTTCCGTGATTCTGGGGACTGCATTTTTATAGCATTTGGTGATTTTATTTTTCCTACCAATGTTATCTATGGACCAAAAACCTACCTTGGCAAGGCCAATCATTTTAGAAACCTCACTGGAAAAATGGTTCAGTGTTAATTTTGTTTGGGTGAGGACTTGTAAAAGATGACAAATGCATTGTGATATAATAACACCATCCTTTCATCTGTCATATTGTTAAATCAAAGTGCAAGTGTTGCATTCATGTGATAAAATGCTTTCTTCTTACTTTGTCTTTTTGTCAGTTAAAAACGAAGATCAAATGGAAATAAATTGGACCTGAGTAAACAAGATTACAGAAATGTTTACTCTATAGACCAATAAGTTAAAAGCAAAAGGATTGATCATATATCTTTGAAGTCCCAAATTATGAGGAGAATTTTAATGATACCTTGCACACAGGTCAGCTGCTGGAGGGTAGTGGACTCTCAGGTTGGATTTAGTTATGCTGAACTTTCCTGAGAGTCTGGCTCTTCATTCCCAAATTCCCATCACTAACAAGGGCTGTTCTTTTCTTCCAGCACCACTGTCTGTCAGCATTCTACATGTTTGTTGGACAAATGAAATGGTTACCACTACACTGAAAACCTCAGCCATTAGTATGGAGAAGTAGTGTTCAAATGTTGACAAGTAAATCGATCTGGCAGAAATTCCTCTGGAAATTCTCACCTTTTATGCTAAATCATTTTCCTAAACGTTTGCCATCCCCACAGGGAATAGACATGGCAGATTTTATCAATTATTGCATTGTATTCTGATAGAATGTTATAATGCTTCATGGGTAATAAGTTTGTTCATAACCCACATTTGTGGATTCTATAAGCAGCAACAACAACAAAGAAAGAAAAATGCTGGTTCTACCATGAATTCTTCTTAATAGATTAATTATCATCTGCAATGTTGATATGAAAAGATTTATCATCTGATTAACTGACATTTAAAAAGCATGAGATTTAGAATCA
>NW_006379249.1:0-1437 GCF_000327345.1 Myotis davidii
AGGCATAATTCAACCAAATTTATAAATTTTAATCATGGGAAGATAAAAGATTTGAAGCAAGAAAAATCAAAACTGATAACTGGTACTATTTCTGAGTTAATAAAATGTTGATATGTGGCTATATTTGAGAAGTAGCAATCCAAAGGCAGCTTTCAAATCTTTGATTCTGAAATTAAATCTTAAGCCACATTTCAAAAATAGCCAACTGCCCGTAACCTTTAGGCCACGAGTTGCTTTTTTCCCTCATTGGCTCAGATCTCTACCTCTGTGAATCAGATCTGAATTTCTCCCTGTGAGGGCTAGCCGAATCTTATAGTTCTCGTGGGACCAGGGCAGAAGGTAGAAGTGCCTCTTATTGGGAGTCATGAGTGTGTGAAGCCAGATAATCCATGTCAATAGTATTAAAGACCACCATGTGAATGGCATTATAGCATTGGGCAGTGCACCCTCTGTGCATGACAGCATGTTGATAATACTGGTGTAGGATCAGAGTTGGGAGAGACTGTCCAAACTTATTACCCACAAACAAGAAAACTGAAAGTGGGATTCTAATCCAGGAATCTCTGGCTTTTAAGAATCTGCTCCAAACCAACATACTATAGCTTTCTGGCTATTTTGGGGAAATTGTTTTTAAAAAAATTCTGATACCTTCATTTTATGCTATTCTTTATTCTTTACTATTTTAGTGCAGGGCTTAAAAAGCTTGAGACATTTCTCATCTATTTGCACTCTGAAAAACCCTTTGAGGAGTGCCCCAGGAGGCATGTGAAAAGATACTCATTGTAGAGTTTTTACAAAAGGAAATAATTAAAAACCTAAGTATCTATCACTAGAGAATGGCAAAGTATATACTGAACTTTCTGAGGAATACTTTGCAGCTGAACAAAGCAATTGAAGCAGGTTTTTGTACTAGCATAGAAAGTTCTGGGTCAGTGAACAACCCAGAACAACAAAAATATTCAGAAAGGTATATACAATATGATCCCATTTATGAAACACAAATATCACCCAATATATGTATTCTAATGTATATATTCTAGAGACAAGGGATTAGAAAACTCCTGACAAACAAGAAGGGGGTAGGAGGAGCCACATTTGGGGGTGGGGGTCAAATAGAACTTAAGACATATATGTAATGTTTTAATATTTTAGCAAAGACAATTTATTCACCTGTTACTGTTATTTAAAATAATGTAGGAGAACTTATAAGCTTTGTCAGTTTTGTTAATGAGCACATTTGTTAATGGGCTTAGAAGGGAGTCATTAGGATCTATAGTAGCAAGAATTAAGACAGATATATTGCTTGAGCCCGCCTTCCTCTTCTGAATCGGGCTGGCTCAAGCAATATCTTGGAAAGCTCTACCAATCTCATATTCTAAAGTTGAAATACTCAAGAAAAATGTTAGGGGCAAAAATAGAATATTGAGGACTAACAAT
>NW_006379250.1:0-1437 GCF_000327345.1 Myotis davidii
AGAAATGGATAGGTATTTGAGTCAATATATTAAATAACAAAACTTAGGTGAATAGTATCGTATTGATGAACTTGGCATGACCAAAGTTTATTTTCTTCTCTCTAGCCAAATCCTGTATTATTCTTTCGCATACATGTACTCAGGGTTTTTTCCACCCAACACATGGAACTCTTCAGATAGCTTTATCTCCTCCTGAGCAGACTCAAATTTCCCTAGGACCATGTTAAGATCTAGTTCTCTTTTTGTGTCTGGAGCAATGAGGGTGTGCTGTTGTTCAAAGTGCTTTAAGCAGAGGAAAGCTGATTTCTTTAGATGAGGAAGAGGCTGTTTTCCCAAGCAAACACGAGTTGGGCTCTCAGCCTCTTTTGTCTAATCAAATGCTCTTAATATCTAAACTCATTCCAACCAATGACCCTATGTTAGTGTAAGATTTGACAAAGTAGTGCATCTCTACATCCAGTATAACCTGTGTTTGGTGTAATGCTGAACCATATTTTCCCCAGTGGCTAGATAAGGTGGTGGATTCCTTTGTGGTTTCTAGAGAAGCTTTCTGAGATTCTTTATCAGAAAGTTCAGTTGAATGTTTAAGCCTGTAGCCTATTGTCCTTTAATAACTTATTCAATACATTCAAAGGTACTGTGTCTGCAATCTTCGTACTCACCATTGCTCAATTGCAATGAAGTAGTTATCATCATTTCCCAACTAATTTTCCTATACTGACATTTCGTCACAGACACCCATCAATAATGTTCTGAGGAACTGTGATGTCACTGAATGCTGTATATGGTCAGTGTCCCATTGTCCCTCTGGAAGACGGATATTCATTGTCTCATCAAACCCCAAATCTCAACTAAAGGCTTATTTTCTGGGGGCTATTTCTGATTTAAAGAAATGCTTTATCAGTAAGAATTTAGGCTATAAATAGAAGGCATACCCTGAAAATATTCTAAAGAGAACTTAGTGAAGGGGCTATGTATAGATCACCCTTAATTGAATACAAAAAGGATGTTGAGATACTCAAGAATAAGGAAAGTTGGGGGGAAGTTATCAATATTAGGGCTGTGGAAGCCATAGGATTGTAATGTTATCAAAATTTAGTAATAGCTGGAGCATGGAGAAAAGGCTTTACCCCACTTAGGCTAGGTTAACCTGCACCTGGTTAATGGAGTAGAAGCAATGTAGAGAAGCAAAGTCAGGTTTTGAAGGCAAGTATTTTCTTGCAAAGCATCTGTTTAAAGGATACTAGCATGGACTCCACATGCGTGGCGTCTTCTCTATCAAGGCTCTAATCAAATGCTCTTAATCTCTAATCTCTGCTCATTTGCTCCATCCATGTATCATGGTTTTATTTCTATCTGTGGGCCCTACTTTGTAGGAGAGCTGTCTATTGTGCATTCAGTCTCTTGCAGTAGGCAACTGTGCCAGAAGCAGGTTCC
>NW_006379251.1:0-1438 GCF_000327345.1 Myotis davidii
GGGTCGCGGCATTAGGAAGACTGAGAACCACTGGCCTAAAGGAATCATGAGCACTTTTACAGAGGAAGCTATGAGGTTCAAGTTCAAGGAAAGGCACTTCAGGCAGAAGAAACAGCACAAAGATATGGAAAATTTGGGCTTCCTTTCCAGATCTGGATCTGGGGAGTTCTCAAAGCCATAGGCTACTCAAAGTCGAGGGATTGAAACAGGATATTCTTATTAATGTAAATAGGAGGATATTTAAAATCCAAATTAATTTTTTGAGATAAGATCTAATGCTTCCAAGAAATTTGGGATATTTCCATAAGGCTGCTCCGGCTTTATTTCCAGATATCCCTGGGGCCTGTGCTTATTCTTCTCTGCCATCAGTAGAAAAGTTTGAGACTTGGGTATCAGGTGTTCAGTTTTGTGTCACTGGAAAATGAGGTATGTGTGAGGAGGGGTTGGGATTCCGCAGGAGAAGAGAGCAAGAATAAGGGTAGTCAGAGGGGTGTGGCCTTAGCAAGGAAGATCTTGATGCTTCCCATTTAGATAGAGTTTTACACATATTTTTACAGAATTATTTCATTTGATCTTCCTCATAACCCCAACTATGATTTTGAAATGGGGATAATGTTAGCACCTCTGTGGAATTTCTTATTTGATATTTGAATTTAAGAAAGGCTCTCTCACTATAATAAGAGGAATGGATTTGATGGAAAGATGAGAGAGACTATAATTATTGAGTGCCTATAATATGCCAATAACTTCAACATTCGTTATCTTATGTAGGTTTGACTGCAGGTGACAGAAAACTCAAAATAAGATTAGTTTAAACAAGGATAATTATTTTAAATCATTCATGAGATGTTCAGAAGTAGACATTACTGGGCTGGAATGGGAACCCTACTAACTCAGGAATTAGGTTCCTTTAGCTCTCTGTTAAGTCATCCCCAGGGGCCAAGAAGTTTGTTGAGTTCCAGCCATCATACCTTTGTTCCAAGAAATAAGAACAATTAAAGGAGGGCTATATGACACTCCTAATTATATCTCACTGGCCAGAATTTAGACATGTGACCACAACTAGCTGCAAAGGAAGATGGGAAATGTAGTCTTCTACCTAGGCAGCAGTATGCCTAGATAAAAAGGAAGAAAATGGATACTGGGGTCAGCAACTAGAAATTTTGCCACAGAATTATTAACTAAGTAAGAAGACAGTTCAGAGAAAGTAAATTATAGGCCCCAAGTCATAAAATTTTAAAATTATAGAGCCTCAATTAAATTCTAGTTCTTCCTGAATCTGAATCTGAAGCTACTTCTATTACAGGGCTCCAACTGGGAATGGTCTGTGGGTGAACAGAATGATGATGGGAGGTGGTGGATAAGAAATGACAAATTTAAAGCTGAAAAAATGGCAGTACATTGAATAGCATAATAAAGATCAGAATTGATAAAATAA
>NW_006379252.1:0-1437 GCF_000327345.1 Myotis davidii
AAAAATCAATAAAATATATTTTAAAAAAGAACATATAGGCAAATAGAAAAATGGCTGTATTCAATACATCTAATTGAACTAAAATAATAACATATTTGTAATTAAAAATTTAAATTTAGCATGGCAAAAGCAATGGAAGTGAAAAATAAAAGTAGTGTTGAACTTCAAATAAATGCTTCTTTGAAAGTGGAGTTTTTATTCCCAAACACTCCAGGACTCTACAAAAATATACACCCTAATCCGCTTCTGATGTAACCCAAGTGCAATGTCAGTTTAACTTGAGTTAAAAAGAAGCTTGGCCTATGGTAGGGCCACAGCCTGAGGGTAAGACTGAAGGAACACAGACATCTCCGGTGCCAAAATATCTTCCCTATGGGCCTAGGGTCTGTAATTTCCAGTGGCAGACACTGGTTTGCAGGAGGCCTCTGATGAAAGGCAGAAGTGTGGTTGGTGTGCAGCAGGAGGAGGAGTGCTAGACAAGGACAGGAGACCCAGGCCTTTCATCCTTGCTGCTTTCACTCCCTGCGAATTATCACTGAAGATTTTTGAACTGGTTATTTTTCTTTTCTTTAGGGCTGATGTGAAAATCAGATGTGAGACATTATTTGGAATCTTCCGAATTTATAACTCGAAGGTATGGTTAGTACATTCAGTCATTATGCATTTAGGATTTGGACTGCAGAAACAGTGGTGTATAAAGTAACAACACGCCCTGCCCAATGGCATTTATAATCCAGGGCTGTGGATAACTCTGCAGGAGTCCATGGGGATCCCCACTTCCTTCCACTGCTCTGCAGACCAAAATAAGCCAGTGTTCCCTGGCTTATTTCCTCCCTGCTCTTGGCTAATGTGCCAGAGACACTTGCAAAAATTCCTGTTAATATCCAGGTAAATTTGCAGAATCAGAGGCTTCAAACCTGGAGCCTGATTTGCATTTATGAATATGTAGTGGGATATTGCTTTACAAATGTGGCGGTATCTAAGAAACCATATATAAAGTAATGGTTATAGAGTAAATTATTTGCTGTTACACTTGACCTGAAATATGAGCTTTGAACCAAAAGGCAAATTGGGCAAGGAAGAAAATCATCATCCACTGAGAACCTACCCTGATTCAGACCGAATTCCTTGAAATGATATCAGAATCTAATAAACTGATTCATGAGGTTTATATTATTATCCCCATTTCACAGAGCCAGAGAAGGACTGAGGCAAATTTCAAAGCCTAGTCTATCTGACCCCCATCCCAGGGCTCATTCTACCTTATTGTGAACCCCAGGGACAGACATCCTGTCATTGGCTCTGACAGTAACTTATAGCCACTATAGACAGAACATGCATTGCCTCTTGGACTATGTTTGTGAATAATGAATGGTTTGGACTAGAGGATCTGTGAGCTCTCTTCATGCTCTTTTCCTTATCTTCTGGCTAGGACTT
>NW_006379253.1:0-1438 GCF_000327345.1 Myotis davidii
TGGTTATTTAAATTTAAATTAATTAAAATTAAAAAAGATAATAATTCTTCTCCCCAGTCATACTAACCATTTCCAGTGTTCAATAGCCACATGAGGCTCCTGGTTACTAAAATGATGGCTCAGATATAGGACATTTCTGTAATTGCAGAAAGTGCTATTGGACACCACTCGTCTTCAGAGTCTGGGTCTCCCTGATGTTTTCTCAGGATTGGTCTCCGGTCATACTTCTTTGCCAAAATACCACAGACATGATGCTGTGTTCTTTTCAGTGCATCACATTCAGGAATATTCTCTTTAATACCTTTGTTTCATTTGACTCTATTCCATACCACCATCAGCAGCACTTACTTAGTTCTGTATATGGCAATATAATCCTTAATACAAATAACATAATCCAGTCTTTGATAGCAAGAAACGTGTCAACTGGGAGGCTGTTACACAGTAGATGCTAAGAGTTCACACTTCAACCACAGAGAGATCTGTATTTGTATTCCGGCACTACCATTTTTTAGAATGATTTCCCTGTTCAATCATTGTGCATGTGTTGTGTGCACACACATGTGCAAGCCATTGCAGGAGGTAAGTTTACTGAGAGCAGAGATCATGGCCTTTTTGGTATCTTTTATAACACCTAAGTTAGGTAGCTCTCCCAATAGCAGTGGGTTGTTGGAATGGGAGAACCCATAAATGCTGTGATGATTTGAAACTACATAAAGTTTAGTAACAAATAAAGTCTAGGAAAACTGTGTTGTGTCAAACACTCCTGGTAATTTTAAGCAAAACTTGTGTATTAATGGACAGAATTCTATTGAACTCATACATCCTAACTTTAGATCTACTTAGAGCTGCTGATTAAGCCCAGAGTCACTCATCTCTCAGCAGGCAGTGAGTCTGGTGAAAAGAACTAGAGGATTAAATATTTATGTCCTTCCAAAGTCCAGGAAAAAGGGAAGGATATTATATGGTTACACAAATTAGATCTCCTCGTAAGATATAAATCACACTATTAATCTATCATTAGTACTTACATACCATGGGCTAAATCTCCATTGTCAGGTTAAATACAGCCATCTTTTTTGGACTGTGATTATGTAGAGTCCAAATTGAGTTTTGAATGAAACATACAAACTCTTTTGTCAGACTCTTGTCCTAGTTACTCACCAATCTGAACGTCAGTTTCTCTGTGCATAACATGGAGATAGAAATAGTTTCTAGATCCTAGGGATGACTGAGGATTAAATGAGAAAATGAATATAAAGACCTTTCTTAGCATGAATTCAGGAACATGGTAAGGCTTTGATTCTGTTGTATGTTATTTTTATTTCTTTGTTTTGCCTGTCATCACCCTACCTCCCTCACACTTAACATAAAATCATATACTTTAGAACTTAAAGTGTTAAAATGTCCTTAGCCGGTTTGGCTCAGTGTATAGAGCGTC
>NW_006379254.1:0-1438 GCF_000327345.1 Myotis davidii
TTGAAGAAAAAATTTATACTAATGCTTCAAGATACAGACCTTTGAATAGAAAACTTTTGACATGAATATCATTAACACTGAAGTTACCTTATAATCTCAGTCTTTTGTACTTAAATAATGAACTTTCTCTCATGGACTTGCCAAAAGAATATTGTATAAATGAGCTTAAACATTCATTTGCTTGTCTCCATCCTAACAATAGCTATATTTAGTGTCTATAATGGACTACATCCTTTCATATGTATGTTACTTACATTCTCAGTTACTTTGAGTTACTTCATACCTAAGCTCTAATGCCTCCGCTTGATAGATGAGAAGTACAGTAATTTCCTCTCCATGAGAAATCGGCAAACTGTGGCCTATCGTCCACATTTGCATACCACCTGTTTTTGTATGGGAATGCAGTTATGCCCAGTCATTTACATATTGTCTATGGTTTCTTTGTACAGAGGAAGAACTGAATATTTTTTTCAATAGAGATTACAGGCACCACAAGACAAAATTTTTTACTATTTGGCCCTTTACAAAATAAAATTTTCTGATCCCTGCTCTAGGTCACCCAGTAAGACTATCTTTCAAAGCCAGAGTTTTCTGATGCTAAAGTCAGTGATCTTTGCACTATATCTTGTTGCATGCCAAAGGGAAAAAAAATGGTTAATGGGGGAGGAAACAATGAACTAACTCTTAAAAAGCAACAACTATTTGCATCAATGATCTATGAAAATTAAATGTGTGATGGTTTTGGATTTAAACCCTGTCTTACAAATGCATCATTATTGTACATTTCTGCCAGCATCTAAATGTACATAAACACATAATTTAAACAGTGAAAACAATAATACCTGACTTCCCTGCAGTCAAGGGCACTCAAGGGTGTGGGTAGATGGGCTTTTTCTAACTGAATTATCTTTTGTTCTGTAATTCTGATTCTCAGGCCAGAACTGTGGCAGGTTTGACTCACTTAACTGGAAATTATCTAAAATTGTTTGAAATACTGTTTTCAGTCTATAATAAAGATGAACTGTGCTCATACATAAAAAGTAATAGCCATATCACATCCTTATGACATGTATTAGTTTATCCTGAGCTATTATGAAATGTAACCCATAGTAATTCAATGAAACACAAAGTGTATTTTTAAGAAATTTTCCCAGCATTTTGTGAGGCCCTCTAGGTGTAACAGAATTAACATTTGCATAGCTATTAATTTAATGTTAAAGTCACTTTTCCATATATTGCTTTTTTAGAATTACCTATATACACAACCACATACAACATACAAATGAGCCTGTCCCACTTAATACAATTAAAGTTTAATGAGCAGGTATAATATAAAAATTATTATGCTAGGTGCTAAGCATCAAATGCTTATATTCTGGGGGGAAAGGCAGATTATGAAACATATTTTAAAAACAACATTATGCAGAAAGTGGTATAA
>NW_006379255.1:0-1437 GCF_000327345.1 Myotis davidii
GACTTTATTTTTTAGAGCAGTTTTAGGTTCACACCAGAGTTGAGAGGAAAGTACAGAGATTTCCCTTGTGACTCCTGCTCCCACATATGCACAGCATCTCGCACCAGATGGTATGCTTGTTAAAATCAATGAACCGGTATTGACACATCATTATCACCCTGCGTCCATAGTTTACATTAGGGTTCATTCACTCTTGTATATTCTGTGAGTTTAGACTTGCACAATGACATGTACACACCTCTGTAGTATCATACAGAGTAGCTTCACTACCCTACAAGTCCTCTGCAAATGCAACTATTTTAATAGCCACCAAAGAAGGAAGTTATTGTCTTCTAGCTAATAAATAACAGATTTTGTTGTTTTAAGAAATTTAGGATTTTATTTGAGCAGTTTTTTGTGTTCTGTTATTGCTTTCAATTCCTAAATTTATCACATGTAGTTATGTATTTAACTCGTTTTAATTATTTAATTTTCAGTATTTTTACAATATATGTATATTGTATAATTTGAGGGAAAGCTATAATTTCTTGTATGTCTTAGAATCTGAGGTAAATAAAACAATAAAAAGAAAACCTTTTCATTTAAGAATCCTTTCAGTTAGAGAAATATTGACATAACTAAGTTCCCAGATATTTTAATTAGTGTATACTTAAGCCTTTTTCAGGTGAAAAGGTACTGAATAGAGGCATTCTGGTTGTGTCTTTGAAGCTTTATGTGGAAATATAAAAAGAAACATTGTTCTGTTAATAGCTATTCATGTTATGAGAAAAACAGAAGCTGGCAATAAAAAGTGAGATACTGTGCAAAAATCACTTTTCTTTGTATTTACTTAGGCATTTCTTGACCTTTGCTCACTTATAAGCAGGAGAAGGGAACCAAAATGATGTGGCCAGAGGAAGCCATGGGAAGGTTCATGTTGCTAGCTGACAGTTTGCACAGCGCTATTTCCTAACAGTGTGTTTACGTGTAAGCTTGCAGATTAATACAACTACATACCCGTAGCCCATGTCAAAACATCACGTCACTTCTGGCTTTCATTTATTTTTGCGTGATGTTTTTAGCCTAATGCCTAGAGAAATTACCACTGAAGTGTATTAATTCCAGCTCTTATCAGACCCTTAAGAAGGGATCAGTGGGGTTTTAAACATATGTGATGTAATTGTGGTCTGAAAATAACCTAAACTGAACTTTTGTCTGAATTCAGGTATGTGAATTTCTCTGATACTAATGTGTTGATACTGTATTTCCCAGCAAAAATTTCCATGACTTAATCAAATAATTGTTTACTTCTGAAGGATTTCAGAAATTTGCGGTCAGTTTCAACTTTTCATATTATGGCAGTTCTGGATATTTCAAAGACATATGTTTCTTGTCTTCTCACTCTTCATTATCTCTGGGCAATCTCATCTGTCCCCATAGCTTCAAGTGCTATTAACC
>NW_006379256.1:0-1437 GCF_000327345.1 Myotis davidii
GTGTGGTGAGTTCAAGTAAACACCTAATATTTATGCTAAGAGGATGTTTGTCAAAAGCTATCCTTAAAGATAGACCTTCAGAAAGCGACCCATCAAAAATGAAGCTGAAGGACACAGAAAAGCTCTTCTGAGTGATCAGATACAAAAATAAGTATTATGTCACACTTCACCCATCCACATTTGGCCCACGCACAGCAAGGGCCCTTGGAGGGACAGCCACCCGGAGCCAAGAGAAATAAAGCTTGTACATGTACAGCTTCTTGCCAAGATGATTGTTCTCCTTGTAACAAAGACAGTGTTCCAACACCAACCCACAGGATGGGAAATGATTTGTCAACAGAGTTCCACAGACATAAAGATTGTTTTAGTCAGTAATGAAGATTTAAAGCTCAACAGAGTATAACATGTTTTCCTTAAAAAGTTATCTACTAGTGATAATAATCATCCTACCAAAATTTTCTGTCTCATGCATGATGTTCTTTAGCTTAAGTGCTTCTTGAGTGTATGGCTCTGGTTAACACACAATGAAGTATTGACCCTTCTTTTTCAACCAATCTTATAAGGTCAAAGCTTAGACCTTCCTAAGATGAATTTATTTAAAACGATGCAGTCTTACAGCTGGAGAAACAGTACTTAACACATTGCTCTTCAAATGTAATGCATTTTATAAGTGTTAGTAAAAATAAAAAAGCCTGTGTCAAAACTGGGGGGAAATTGTTTTCAAAGGGGTTGTATCCTCATGCTCACTGAAATTGGATTTTTAAAAACTATTTATTTTAGACTGCCCTATCCCATAAAATTATCTTATTTTTTAAAAGTAATACATGAATATCATTTAAGTCAAAAAGTTCTAAAAGGATTATAACAACTTCTAGATAATTCCCTTTCCACCACTCCATACTCTTTCCAATCACCCTGTTTAGAGGCAACTATTTTGTTATTATAGTTATTTCTTCCAGCATTTAAGCAGACACACATCTAAATAATAGGTATATATTGCTCTCTTTGGATTAATGAATTTTCAGTTTTATCTTTTAACTTTCTATTATGATAGCTGATGATTTAACTACTTCTCTGCTTCTCCTTCCCCATCATATTGGGGTAAATCGATATTCAGTTATTAGCTTAGCATTTGTATGCAAATGTTTCCAGTTTTGCTCTGTTGAGTACTGAGTTTCCTTTCTTCCTTGCTTTTTGTCCTAAGTGCATTAATATGTGTGGATGTGCATGTGTTTGTTCACATGATATTAGTTGTCTTTGTATATATTGCTAATTTCCCCACATCTACTAAAAGCTTTTCAGTGCAAGTTTCTACACAGTTATGAAAGGACTTCAATCTAAAGTGGAACTGGAGGAGGTGAAATTGAGTGCCCTCAGAGGAATGGAATTTAACTGAGGGACTGATTTCCCATAAATGCCTAATTAGAAGACTGAGAC
>NW_006379257.1:0-1438 GCF_000327345.1 Myotis davidii
TTTTGATCTTTAGAGATGAACATTTAGAATTGCTTTTATAAAGATCCTGATTCTAAAGATTTAAATTGTGTGCGTTTGAGAATGAATTTTTTGGCTGTGTCTGCCTCTGAAAATTTTGAATTGTGTGCATTCAAAAATGAATTTTCTAGCACTTACATATGCTAGACTATTATAGAGTTGGTCCTCTGAGATAGGTCTTAGAGAGTTGAATTTGAAGTTATGTCACGTAGATGTGAATCCTGCTGGTCTCAGAGGGAGAGACGTGACTGAAAGAGGGGCCCTGCCTTGCATGCCTGTAGCTGAATTTCTAATTCATAAACAGATGTGGGGTAGAATGATAGTATATGCAAAGCATGACTGCATGCAAACTGAGGATTTAAATATAGGTTAATTACACACTATTCACACTGGACTGGAGCCTACTTAATATTCTTTAGTGTCACAATTTCCCAATGGCAATAACATGTATTTTACCAGTAGGTATCAAAAGACACTGACACATTTTGGATAAAAATGATCCATGATATCTGTGTTTGAAATTTGGTATAAAATATCAATCCCCTTAATAGTATATTAGAAACCTAGCCTGGGTTAATAAAATATGAATATCGTTCCCCAAATGGATATGCAGTTAGGTGTATAATATGCTCCATTTACATACCACATTTCATAGAATCATAGATATGGAAGAGTCTTCAGAAATTATTTGAAGTCTCCTACCCATCATTTTATAGTTGAGAAGCTATAGCAGAGTCAAGAATCAAATCTGACCTCCCTTAATCAGGTGTGTCTCTCCCTTTCCTGGTAGTCAGAGGAGAATCCCGTCATTGGTCTTAGCTAATTCCCACTGGTGTCAGTAAAATTTAACTCATCACAGTTTTCAGCACAGTTGCCATCAGAAAGGTCAGGAAATGCTGCTCCAGGTGATTCTCTTGGATTAATCGTGGAGTGGGAAGGTAGGGGAAAGCATAGATTTGGAAGCTGAAGTCATGAATTTGAGTGCAGGCACTTGCTGCTTAGTAGCTGTGTCCACTTGGGCAAGTCTCCTACTTTCTCTGAACCTCAGTCAGTTCATCTTCAAATGACAAGAATTACAATATCTCCCTGGAGAGGCTGATGAGAAGACTGGACGGTTGAATATGAGTGAATGTGCTTGGCAAACTACAGCGGCACTTTCGAAGGTTTAGTCTTTATTGTTATCCTTAAATACTATTAAACCACCATATAAGCTCAGCATGTCCTTAGGCCCTAAGCAAGGCAGGGAGCAGGGAAGACAATGGGCTTTACTCACATTGAGCGTTTTATCTCCCAGAGAGTCTGTCTGTCCCAGTAGGTAATCTTATTCGCAAAATCCATTAAGTCCACCTGCCCCAACAGTGAAACCACTCACTGTGCGTTCCCTGGTAACTTGTAGCAAAGTCTTATTCTTAGTATTTTG
>NW_006379258.1:0-1438 GCF_000327345.1 Myotis davidii
CGCTCTATCCACCGAGCCAAACCAGCTTCGGCACAATGGATTTTTTAAAAGCAAAATCACATATACGCCCATATTAAACAAGAGGAAGAGAGGGAGAGGCCCCAGAGAAGACAGGTAAAGCAAGTAGTAATGTATCAACTTGGTCACAGAATAAAGAAGTGCAAGTCAGTTCACAAAAAGTAATGTTTCATTCGTCTATCATAAATGAAGCCTATAACGATAAAACAATCAGCCTACTGAATCTTGTTTCGTTGATGTAAATATTTATTAAAATCCAAATAATATTTCACTCACCTCTATTTCCCAGAGTGCTTTAGAACTAGTAGCAGAAGTGGCTGATTGACGCAAGGTTGTACGCAGAAAAATGTGCTGTTTTTTCTCATATTCATCACAGGTCAGAAATTTCTCTTGTTCTGCATGAAACAATCTAACGACGTCACCCTAGAAAAACAAGTCAAGGAAACTGTATTTCCAAGAAAAGGCTGACCATAAGACATGAGGAGCAAGTGTGCCTTTCTGATTTGGACAATCTACTTAGTGTTTAACAATTATTTCTACATTTAAAAATATAGGAGATAAAACTAATGAAACACTTTTTGTGAGTATACAGCCGCATTCTAGGTTGATAGCTTTATAGTCACACGCTACACGATGAACGCCAGGGGATGCGCATGATTTGCATCTGGAAGTTCAGTAAAACTACCTTTGGTTCTTCCAGCAAATGTTCTGTGCAGCACATACTTACACCTTTCAGCACATCCTCTCGGTAAGAACTATATTTCATGAATAAAGTGATTTTCCAGCTGGTGTTGCAATTAACAGCATTCACCTATTAATAAAGAAATGTCCAGTTATGCCACTACAGTTCCATGTTATAACAGAAATTATTTCTTCAACTAGCAAAAGGTGAAAAAAGACAACTTTGGACAATGACGTAGGTACTTCCACACAAATGTCTCCAAAGGACCGTCTGAAAATAGCAATACAATAACTAATAATTATCTATTTGAACCTTAGGAGTATTCATCAGTGTCACTAGACTTAAGTTTATGAAAACAAAGAAAGAAACTATATGCCTTTTGTTCTCTCTCATGAGAAAAATCAACGAATTTACTTGTTTTCCTCCCAAACGTACCTCTTTGCACCCTGGGTTATCGAGAAGCTCGATGTTGCTCGCATGCAGTGGCTGTCCTGCGTTCACGGGCATCAGAACAACTTTATCGCCAACAACAATCTAGGAATCAGAAAGAAGTCGCCATTCAGACACTGCCTGGCTCTTTGGTCTATATTGGGAGCTAAAAGTAACTCCATAAAAGTCCTCCTTGTTGACTTAACACCTGGCCTGTTTATCCTCCGAGCAAACTTCAGTTCAATTCTTTTTCTCTTTCAGGTAAAATTCTTCTGATAAATTGCTGGGAGCCGGTCCATCCTTGCTGCT
>NW_006379259.1:0-1438 GCF_000327345.1 Myotis davidii
AGATTCCATCTATTCAAGCTTGGAAATGTTTTTTGCTTGTTTCTTTTAGGGTAGTAAAGTATTTTTCAAAGTAATGGCATATCTTCCTAACAACTCTTAGTAAATCTTTATGTCAAATGAATCCTAACCCACAGTTTAGGAGGCTGATTGTAATTGAAGCCCCCAACCACTCAATACAATGTGGAGCACCAGCATCTTAACTTCTTATTGAAACCCTGACTACAACCACTTCACATAACCTACATTTTTCTATTTAGGCTTAGCAAGCAAGAATTAAGTCATTTATGCTTTGCAATATTTTCAAGCACGGGAGTAAGCTGGTCCACTTGGTGCATAAAGCGATCTAAAAATAATAATCCTTTTCTGAACTTTGTCGCTGTCCTGGCAGTCAACTCTAATCCTCCATCTACTATTAGGACGTGGTTCTACTTGAAATGCCATGTAATTGAAATTACAAGCCCTGTGTTCTTCCTGGAAGCAAGCCAGGATATTTGGAATCAGCGCATAATAAGCAAATACTGAACTCAGACCTGTCATTTTACAATATGGGATAAATTATGGTCATTGTTCCAGTTTACCCAGGAACCCACTAGCATGAACTACAATGTGAATTTCCTAAAACTGCTGAGGTTTGCAATCTTAGAGTCCCTTTCCAGGTTCTTCTGCCTTCTCCAATAAGAATGCTTTGTTTTACTATTCTTTTGTGTGTGGTGCCTTCTATCTAGTACATGCACAAACAATTTTGGAGGAACAAAATATAGTATAAAATCCACAGGCCTGGAGTAAAAGAGAATGTCTCTTGACTCCCAGTTCCAGCACTTACTAATTATTTGACTATGGACATATTAACTTCTTAGAGCTTCTATGTCCTAATGTTGAAAATGAGAGATAATACCTACCAAGCTGGACTGCAATGCAAATTAGAGATAGTGTCTGCAATGCCCTTAGGCCAATGTATGAACAAAGTAGACACTGAATTAGTGAGCTATGATGATAATAAGGATGGTTAATTGACTCTATGAAGAGATCATTCCCCTAACCATTCTGAATCTCTCAGAGCAAATCAATCTGCTCTATTCTTGTAGATTTTAGAATTTTTAGTTTGGGCCATCAGAGCTTTCTTTTTTATTGTGATAAAATACATATAATGTTTGCTATTTTAACCATTTTGAAGTGTACAAGTCAGTGACATTAAGTACTTTCACAATGTTGTACAACCATCCTCACTATGTCATTACAGAAAATGTTCATATTCCTAAAAGAAAACCCCAAACCCATTAAGCAATGACTCCCCATTTTCCCCTCTCTCGGCCCCTGGCAACCCCTAATCTACTTTCTGTCTTTATGAATGTACTTGTTCTGGAAATTTAATATAAATGGAATCATATTATTTGTGACCTTTTGCGTCTGGCTTCTTTCACTTAGCATAATATTTTCA
>NW_006379260.1:0-1438 GCF_000327345.1 Myotis davidii
AAAAAAACCCTTGTGGCACTAAAAAAATTCCACAAAAATTTCAACCAACCAAATGTCCAAAAAGAGTCCTCAATCTGACATGCTAGAGGAAAAACTTTATTCAAATGAGCAGCTTGAAAAGCAGGAAAACACAGCCTCTGGTGGAAGCCAAGGTGCACTCTATAGAAACAAAGGGGAGTCTTTGTTCTATGAAGTTCTGGCTCTGGCCCCTGATTTGTCCTGTTTTTGCAAATGAGGAATCAAAATTTGCATAGTCAGACTAATCCAAATAGCACTCTCCTGATTGGTAGGAATAATGTATTCTGATTGGTCATTATTGGGCTGCTCTGATTAGTCAACAAATGAAAATATAGCTCTGCAGTTCCAATTGAATGGGGTACGTCTCAGCTCATTGGTTGGAAGAGGACAGGGATTCCTTCTTAAGGTTTGTCTCAGGAGCCCAGTGTAGGAAGAAGAAGGCTTTTCCTCAAAATGTAGTGTGCATAGGAGGCCTCCATTAGCAATAGCTGCTAGACTGGCTATGATTTGGGACCCAGTTAACCACAAGGAGTACTTCT
The DNA here is from genome assembly GCF_000327345.1 of Myotis davidii. Taxonomy (NCBI): domain Eukaryota; kingdom Metazoa; phylum Chordata; class Mammalia; order Chiroptera; family Vespertilionidae; genus Myotis; species Myotis davidii. The sequence goes on from NW_006379260.1 coordinate 558, forward strand.
TGACAGGTTTAGTTTCTTCTCTGGGTCAACAAAGGAAAGGGAAACAGAATATTTTCAGCACAAAATTTTAATCTCCAAGATAAACTCTAGCAGAGCCTCCTTCGAGAGCTATTGGAAAGGGCATTCCTCACACCCAGCAGCGTCTAGGCTTTCTGTCAATGAGGAAGGAGGAAGGAGGAACCTACCAAATAGCAATAATTGTAAAATGTATTTAGAGACAGATGCCACTAAAAGCTTGAGATTTAAGTAGAACATAATAGAATGCTTCTCCATCATACCTTCCCATGCCACTCTCCAGTTTATAATAGTGCATCACAGATGAAACAATTGCAAGACACACTCTCTCTGAGAGTCTTTAGGAAACTCAAATAAGAGAGAAGACAACACCAAAACAGTAGAAAACGTCGCTTCCTCTGACAACTAAAACTACTAAAACTATGACACACATAAAGCAAAATGAAAGTACTAGCCAAAATAACACATTTTATTACTTATACAATATTCCTGGCTTTCAGCAACAGCAAAAAATTACAGAGCACATCAAAGTCAAGAATAATACAGTCTGGAAAGGCAAAGCAAGCATCAGGGCCAACTCAGACATGACACAGATGATGAAATTATCAGACAGGGAAATTGAAATAATAACGATACATAAGTTTAGAACTTTGATCGATAAGGCAGATAATGTGCACAAACAAGTAACATAAGGAAGGAAATTAAAATTCTAGGAAAGCATCTAAAGAAAATGCTAGGATAGAAAAAGAAAACAAAACACAGCAATGGAAAGGAAGAATGCCTTTGATGGCTGCTCAGTGAACCAACACAACCACAAAAGGAACCAGTGAGCTTGCAGGTAAGCAAACACAAACCTCCAAAAAGAA
>NW_006379261.1:0-1438 GCF_000327345.1 Myotis davidii
AAAAAAAAAACCACCAAAAAACAGATATGCAGATGGCCAGTAAGTACACAAAAAATGCAGAACATCATCAATTACTATGAAAATTTAACTCAAAATCACAATGAGATAACACTTCACACCCATCAGAATGGCTGTTAAAAGGCAAACGCATACACAGAAATAACAAGTGTTGAAGAGGATGTAGAGAAATTAGAACTCTTAGGCAATGGTTGGAATGTCAACTGGTATATCCACCATGAAAAATAATAAGATGGTTCCTCAAAAAAATTAACATTGAATTACCACATGACCCACAAATTCAATTTCAGCAAATTAGTAAGCATTGAAGAACATTTGAAAGCAGACACTTGAATAGTAATTTACACCAATTTTCACAGTAGCTAAAAGGTGTAAACAGCCCAAGTTTTCATCAACTAATGAATGGATAACCAAATATGGCTATCTTGGGAGCATGAATAATAGAAAATTATTCAGTCTTAAAAGGAAAATTATTCAATCTTAAAAGAAATGAAATTCTAACACATGCTACATCATGGATGAGCCTTGGACACATTATTCTGAGTGAAATAAGCTAGGCACGAAAAGGGAAAAAAATCACATGTTCTCACTTGTATAAGACACCTAAAGCAGTTAAATTCATAGATTCAGAAAATAGAATGGTGGTTAAAGGAGAGGAGAGTTACAGTTTAGGAAGGTGAAAAAGTTCTGGGGATGGAATGTGGTGATGGCTGCACAATAATATTAATGAATGTACTTAATGCCTGATCTGTCCTCTTTAATTAAAATGGTAAATTTTACATTATGTATATTTTACCGTAATAAAAAATGTCATTACAAAGGAACATATTCCTATGTTCAGAACTCTATACCATACAGACCAAAGGGAAATCTCTAATTCAGAAAAAAGCTACTTTTACAGTCAAACATGACAGTATATCTCTTATAATAAAGACAGAAAATATTAAACGGATCATGTCCAAAGTCATGTGGCCGATAGGGGGAGGAGGAAAGAGCAGCTGCTGCTGGTTGAGTGTGTGAGACAGTTACAGTTTATTCCTTTTTAACTGGTTGATTCTTATTTATTCTCTTCATTTCTGGATCCCAGTTCCAAGGGGCAAAATGCAGCACGTTCCCTTGCTTCCCGCTTTGCAGCTGGGCCTTTGATCCATGCAGCGGTCATTAACCCCCAGGCCACCCTTTTCAATGAAGAGCCTAGAAAGATTCTTATAGGAGTATAATCCATACAAATATGGGCTTCAATCCATCCTGTGTCTGTAATTTTTATTCAGGCAGAAAGAGTGAAAGAGACAATCATTTGGAAACATGAATATAAATACGCATAAAATAAACTATAGTTGTCTCTCGATGTCCATTGGGGAATTGGTTCCAAAAACCCCTGTGAATACAAAATCCTCAGATGCTCAAGTTCCTTATATAA
>NW_006379262.1:0-389 GCF_000327345.1 Myotis davidii
AAAAAAAATTAAGTCTTAAATTAAGGCAAAAATCAGAGAGTGTCATATACTTCAGCACTTTAGACAGTAGTGGAAACAGTACCCTGAGTCTTAAGTCTATGCAAAAGTAAAGTGCCGCTCCTGGGAAAGGGAGTCACAAGGTGTACATCCAGGGGATGGCACTGGTTGTGTACAGTGATGGCTTCTAGACCCGACTGCACTTTAGGACTCCCTGGAGAACTTTCTAAAACACAGATTCTTGGTCCTATTCACTGCAATGTTATTTTTAGGGATGCTATCAGTCTAGTAAGAGGCCCACTGCGGAACCATTAGTCTGTAGGATGCTAGTGACAAGACTAGTGAGATTCATACAGATGGCTTCCTAAAAAAAAAAAAAAAAAAAAAAAAAA
>NW_006379263.1:0-1439 GCF_000327345.1 Myotis davidii
ACAGACCCATGGGTGCCCGGTGCACAAGGCTAAATTATGCCTCCAATTATGCCCGGTGCAGCCTGTGTCCGCCCTGCTGTGCAAATCGTTTCACTGGACCATGTGGTCTGAGGCTGCTTTCCTGCTGCGCTGGGAGAATTGGATGGTGACAGAGACCATGGGGCCCAAAGCTAAAATATTTACTATTAAGTATTAGACCCTTTAAGTAAGTTTGCCAGCTCCTGATGTCCCCTGAAATGTATGTGCACACTGAATAGTTATAAAAGTGGTGTTTGTAAACGTACATTTCATTTTCAAAATTGAGCTCAGCTGTTAAGGTCTGTTCACACTTGTTGGAGGACACTGTGCATGTGGAGATGCCTAAACAAAGATGGAGAATTTGCCCTTTTTTATGACCATGTAGTACTCAAACCTGACTTTTTTTCTCTTTCTAGAGGCCTTGGCATGAATATGAACACAACTTTCAGATCATGTATAAAGTGGGCATGGGGCACAAGCCCCCGATCCCTGAGCGGCTGAGCCTGGAGGGAAAGGACTTCCTCTCCCACTGCCTGGAGAGCGAGCCGCGGCTGCGCTGGACGGCCAGCCAGCTCCTCGACCACTCCTTCGTCAAGGTGTGCCTGCCCGTGGCTCCCCACGCGCTCCCGTTCTGCCTGCAGCTGGCTCTTAAACAGGAAATGCCTGCATCTGATGGAAGGGGGCGTTCAGTTACGCCTGGGAATCCTGTGTGTGGCTTTTTCTGGAACATGCTCGTGTGGTTCTCCTGCTTGATCCATTTTGGTGGTGGTAGAGGTGCCCTTGGACTGTGAAGGGCGCTGGAGCTGGGTGGGTGACAGTGCTCCCTGCTGAGCGTGTGGTCTGCCTGAGAACAGGTTAGCAGCGACTGAGGAGTAGAGGCTCGAGCAACGCGGACGTCCGCGCTGTGGTCACGGTGTGGCCCTGTGGTAGGGTCAGGTCATCCCGGCGTCCCTCTAGCATGCAGTGTGAGCTGCTTGGGAAGGTCTGGCCAGGCCCTCTGGTTCCTTAACCTCGCTCACCCTGGGCAGCTCTGGAATGGGGTGGGGGTGGCAGGCGGAGGGGGAGAGGCGGGGCAGGCACCTGCCAGGAACTGTGGAGAGGTGAGTGGGTGCCGACAGCACAGGATGCGAATGACACGGAGCGGGCAGGGCCGGGGAGGAATGGCCGTTCGTCACCAGTGTGACCTACTGAACAGTGAGCGAGAGGCTGGTCAGGGAGCTGCTGGCAGAGCTCCCGGGTTGGGCGTGGAGGTCAGGTGTTATCGGCGATGTTGGAGCTAAAACGGCCACGAAAACTCCCCTAGTGTGACGGTGCGTGCAGGGAAGGCGCTGGGGCGGCTCTCAGGCGGGCTGGGTCCCGGGGGGGAGGCACTCACCAGGGTCGGCACAGAGGCTGCTGCTGAGGTCAGGGAGATGATGGCT
>NW_006379264.1:0-1438 GCF_000327345.1 Myotis davidii
AAAGAAAGAAAGAAAGAAAGGAGAGCAGAAGGGGATGATACAAGCAGAAGACAGTGGAGGAGGGTATGGGATAGATATATTTAGGGAATAGGATTGATGGGGTGGGCTGGACCGCAGGCCACTCACTAAGCTGCAAACTTTAAGGATCCTGGTTATTGCTTTATCCTTGGGGATTGCTGGGCAATGAAAGTGTCAGATGGTCCAATGGTCAGAGTCTTCCTTTCATGAAAATCACTTGTGATCTGATGCTAAATGCTGTCTAGTAGTTAAAGAGTTTGGTCACTGAAGTCAGATTGTCTGTCTAAGTTTGAACCCCAATAACTCTCCTTACATGTTATTTTACTTATACAAGTTACTTAATCCCTTTATGCCTCAGTTTCATCACCTGTTAAAATGAGAATAATAGTACCTGCCTCATAAATTGTGAGGAATAAATGATAGAATACATGTAAAGCACTTAGAAAAAGTACTTGACAAATAGTAAACGCTTAGTGCTTAATAAGTGCTGGCCTTATAATTGTTACTACTTGACAGAGGTTCATTTCCTCTTGTTTGTTCCTCCAAAGATGGAGACAACTGATTAGCATCCTTCCTCTAAGAACCAATTATCCATCAGCTATCTCTTTTCAGTTCCTTCTTTTGTTTGTGGGCCTAACTCCCTTACCGTCCACCATGCTCAGAATGTAAGGATGATCACATACTAGTAAGTACCTGGTAGTCAAGGATACCTCCCTGCCCAGTGTTCCCTCTACCAGCTTAACACTTCCGTGAGGGGGTACACCAAAATGTTTCTTTCCATCAGACTGGAGAGCAGTATGGCCCATCTTTCTATCTTTGCAAATAAATTTCAAAGCATTGCTCAGATGCCTCTATGCTTGCAAATGCACCTGCTTCGGGGATCTGATTTCTAAATCTTACCTGGAGTGGAGTGATAGCACTGGTTTACTGGGTAATCTGGAAAATAAAGAACAAAATATAAACAGATTTTCCCGTCTCGCTCCCTGCAGAATGGCCCCCTCCTCCACAGTGTTTCTGGGAGTTTTTAGGGAACACCTCACATGGGTTCACCAATAAGTCCTCCATTCACACCCTTCAGCTCAGACAAGTGCCAGGTCTCTGTTCTGTTCCACCAAATTCTTGGGGTTTCCTGCTGGTCTTCTAGGCATTCCCAATCTAGACAGACCTGGAGGCAGGAAAGAAGACTCTTCAAAGGGTATGGAGCTTTAACTGGTCTTGAATGACAAGCAGGGTTAATATAGCTACAAGAGACTATCTGGAGAGCAGGAACAGGCTGAGCAAAGAGGAGAAAGAAGGAATGAAATGGATGAGTATAACATTGGTCTGGAAAAGGGGTTGCTTGAGCTGAGGGGAAGAGCTTTTAGTGAGAGAGAAGGCAGGAAAAAGGTCATATTGAAAATGCTTTCTGAGGAACCATGGG
>NW_006379265.1:0-1439 GCF_000327345.1 Myotis davidii
TCATTTCATAAAACACTTTAAAAATAAACACTTTAAAGTACCTCAGATAGGTCTTAATGGAAGGCAACATTACTAGATTACTGTGTGCAAATAAAGCTCTTCCTGAACTCTTGAGAATAAGTAATTTTCTGTCTTTATCTTGTTAACATTAAGTAACCATTTATTAGGTTCCTGATCTCATGCTATGTGCTACTGCTAAAATGCAGTAGTAGGGAGTGAAACATAGGAAATTAAAAGGTATATAACTGTTTTTTTAAGAAAAAAAAGTTAGAAAACATGAAAAGGAATAATTTTAGATGTCTTACTGTGAATTTAGTAAGGCACTGAGGTCTTGTAAATATCTCATTTCAAAAAGCGAAATAGGTTAGTATTAAATATATTAATTCTGATCTAAACATACAAAATAAGATCAAAAAGTATTTGCTGTGGCTGCATTTGCATGTTGTGACTCAAAACCATGTTATATGTCCAGAAGGCTCCCTATTTTGAGACAATTTTCCCTCTAAATTTCTATAATAACTTTTACTTATCTAACAATGTTATTTCCAATTCTGGACTGTTTCTTTAATGAACTACAACATTTAGCACCAAGTGATTTTTATCAGTACTAAGAAGCAATTAATATGCACAACTTGTGTGGAAGTACTCCAACTCTGGATTAGGAAATGAAATAAAAAATTCAAAATTATTCTAAAAACAAAGTGAAAAACACAAAAAGTTGGGGTAAAATATAAAGTATTTGGAAAAAATTACCTTTACAAAGGTAAACTCATGTTTTCCTATGAATCACTTGCCTTTTTAGAGCAGGACATTAGCTTGAAGTGGTGGTGAAATGTATGTATTTAAGATACCTTGAGTTTCATTTAAATTGAACCATCTTTCACATTGGACTTTTGGTGATAGGTTGGACTATGTTTATTTTACCACACTCTTACCTCATATAAAAAAGGGCAGATTCTATAAAGTTTCTTCCACGGGATGTTGCAGAAAGTAAATTTGCAGAACTAGATGGAAAAACAAAGTTAGTGTTCCTCTATCTATTCTGATAAAACTCCCAATCAGGAAAAAGTGATTAAGGTTCAACAGCAATTAAACATTTATTTTACTATCAATACCTGAAAAACATGTAGTTGCAAAGGATTAACATACAAAGGCCAAATAAAGTCATTTTTTAAAATTTTATTATTACTATTTATCAATGGGGAGATGCAATTTATTTACACCAGCAGCCATAAGGGCAAGGGGAATACACAGCAATCTATGTAGGATAAACTACTTTGCAAAAATAAGAATCTCCAAAACAAAGGACAGAGGTGAATTTCACTACACTTCCCCAATGATCCCAGCATGCGATAATGCCAGGTAATGGCCCCTGGGCATGCAGTGATAGGAAATAATGTATGGAAGAATAAGCCACAAACCACAGAACTTTTGAACCC
>NW_006379266.1:0-1439 GCF_000327345.1 Myotis davidii
TTTTCTCATAAGGAAGCCATTATTCTCACTGTTGACCAGAAATCTCAATGTTCTTTTTCTCCACTATGCCTCCTCCACATAACCTAAACTGGCTTTGCTATGGACTGACTAGTATCCCTCAAAAGTCCTATGTCAAAGCCCTAATTCCAATGTGATGGCATTGGAAGATGGGGCCTTAGGGTGGTAATTATGATTAGATGAGGGTTGGCTCTCATGAGTAGTGTTCTTATATGAACAGGAAGAGAGAACAGAGCTCTCTTTATTTTGAGCCTTCCTGCCCACCTCCCACGTGAGGACAGGGTGAGAAGGTGGCCACCTTTAGCCCATGAAGAAAGCCCTCACCAGAGAACTGAATTAGCCAGTACCAAGAGGTGCACTACTTCATTTATTCCCCAAGGTAAAATTCACTTTTTAAAACTATTCCACAAAAATTCAACCTCAAGGGATAAAGGTTTCTCCATTTAATTATTCCCAATATCCTGCAAATTCTTAAAATTTCACACTAAGAAATCCCAAAATTTTTCACAAATGGGAGCAAGACCTTCTCCAAGAATAACACTTGATCCTCATTATTTGTAGATCCCATATTTGAAAAATCTCCTACTCACTAAAATTGATTTGCAATTCCAAAATCAATACAATGTTTTCAAATCATTCGAAGACATGCATAGAGTGGGGTAAAATTTGAATCACCCAAAGGTGATGATCTGCCTTCTTGTTTCAACATCATATTGTACTAGTAAATATATGCCTTTTCCATGGTCTATTTAGTGTCACACACGTTTTTTGTACTTTTTGTTGCATAGTGCCGAAGTGCTGTCTAGAGTTCCTGAAGCACAAGACTGATATGCCTTATATGGAAAATATGAGATATTAGATAAGCTTTGTTCAGGTACAATTTACAGTGCGGTTGGCCATGAGTACAATGTTTATAAATCATGAATCAATAATACATATTAAATAAGGTATCTTTAAACAAAAACACACATAAAACAAGATTATATGTATTGCTAACTTGACAAAAATGTTGTGACAAAGGGCTCAGAGGAACCTAACCTTGTATTTCCCCTAGGAACAATGCTTCAGAATTCACTAACTCAGTGTTCACAGTGACTTTAAAGAACATAACTAGCCCAAGTAACAAGAATCAACTATACTTTGAATATGACAGCTTTATGCAGTGTAAAATTAAGTAAGACAGGGTAACAGAGCTAATTCACCAAAATGAGCTACCATTTCCGCACACACGGCAGTATTCAATAAATAAGAGTACCAAATAAATGATTCCAAAAATTTAGTGCTAAAGTCCTAAGGAATAGCCCAGCTGGTCTCGGGCAGTTGAGAGTTAACTCGGGAAACAAAAGGTCACCGGTTCGATTCGCAGTCAGGGCACAGGTTGTTGGCTGAATCCCTGGTGGGGGGCATGCAGGAGGCAGCCA
>NW_006379267.1:0-1439 GCF_000327345.1 Myotis davidii
GGATGGCATTCTAGGGCTTCTGCAGCACCTTAATGCGAAGGTGTTTCAGAGTAGCAGGTGGTTCCCAGGATTTTAAAATTAGATCCAAAATTGCAAATGGATGGTGGGGCTTACGTGATTTCTTTTTGATTCTTTACTTATTACAAAGAGAATTTTATTTACAAAGAGAACTTTGCTCTGTTATTTAAAAAGAGAATGTATTATTTATGACTTTATGTTATTAAAAGTCTACTAAACGTACCTTTAAAAGTGTCCTTATGTAAATGACAGGGTCTGCCTGGGAAGGGATGAAGGGTTGCTATTTAGCCTTTTCTGGTCTTTTCAATGGTCACATCTATGGTAGTTGGATTCTTAGTGGATCCGACTACATACAGAACCAGTATGTTTCCAATGGTGTGAAGGGTGAGAGATGAAGAAGACATTTCCTGGACATCATGGGCTGCTCTAGGATCCAGAGTCAGAAAGTGCCTGGGACAGGTCATAAAGTAGAACAAGAATCCTAAAAAACACACTTCACTGATTATAAAAGTTTGCCCAGGACTGGCTGTGAGAGAAGTGTATTTGTCTAAGTTTCCTTCCCACCACTCCTGTCGAGCAATGATAGATTGTAGAGTAAAGCCAAAATCCTCTCTTAATCTTGTATTTTGTGTTATAGCAACATTATACTTTATTTACTAACAGTATGTTTTATTGACTTCAACCCACAATTGCTTCGCATAGTCACTTGACCAAATACTTTTTACAAGCTTGGTAAGAGATTTGTGCCCTTGGGAAGAGATGTAATAGCTGAGCTTCCATCATTTGTACTTGGGCTCTTACTAGAGAGATAATTTGTAATGCAAAGACCGATCATACAATAAGGAGTAGGGCTCTACCCAAAAGACGAAGAATATCCTATGAAGCTGAGCTCGAATGTCAAGTTTTGTCCTTGTCTCTCTCCCAGGACCTACCACAGCTCTTAGTGGATACTTAATAAAGTCTTTCGATAAATCTTTTATTTTTACAGCATCTTATAATTTTCAGAGCACTGACACAGATGTTATACTATTTGCTCTTCCTGACATTTGAGATGAACAATACTATCAGCCCCATTTTTTCAGGGGAGGAAACTGAAGCTCCCTAGGAGTCTGATGGAATGTGAGTGGGGTGGGATTATAATCCACATCGGTGATTCCTGTTGCCCAAATCCCTACACTGCAGGCTCGTTTCCAGGATTCTTCATCAAATCCTGTTCTTGCCATTACCCCATGCTCTGAATCGGAAAGCACATTAGATTGCCTAACTTCCAAGGCTGCTGTGGATACCAAAGAGATAAATAATACAAATGTACTTTTTAAACAATGAAGCTATGCAAATGTGGTTATTGTTGAAACACTTTTTGTATTAAATGCAAATGCTCTGCCCTTATGAAATCATTATTAGTCACTGATGCTTTAATG
>NW_006379268.1:0-1439 GCF_000327345.1 Myotis davidii
TTTTTTTTTTGATCCAGAAAAAGGAATTTTTATTAGTCAATTACTCACACCAATGATATTCTGTTTCTATTCTAGTGTGACAAATTACCACCAGTTGAGAAGCATGGTTTATTATATTATAGTTATGGAAGTTAGAAATCCAAAATGATTCTCACTGAACTAAAATCAAGCAGGGATATGTTCGTTCTAGTGGTTCTGGAAGAATATCCATTTTCTTCCCTTTCCCCATCTTCAAAGCCAGAATTATGGCATCTTCAAATCTTTCTCTGAATCTCACCTCCTTTTCTGCCTCCCTCTTCTAATGAGAAGGGTTGTTGTGCTTGCATTGGGTCTACGTGAACAATTCTGGATCATCTTCCCATTTCAAGGGGAGTTGATTAGCAACCTTAAGTCCAATTGTACCCTTACCTCCATGTCATATGCCATAACATGTACACATTCTGGGACACAAACATCTATTGGTGGTAATTATTCAACCTACCATTCCTACCAACCAAACATTACTAGATTTTAGTTTAGTTGTTTAAAACAAGTGTAGGCAAAGGTGTGTCTAGCACTGAGCTAGAATAAAAGAGTGATGAGATAGGGAAGGGAATGTGTTTACAGTCAGTGAATTTAAATTAAATTTAAATCTATTTAATCTATTATATCATGTAGTTTCCATAAGTGAGGCTGAATGTTACTGGGAAGAAGAGACTTGGGTTTTTGCCTTATTTTCACCGAATATACCCTTGCATAAACATATTTTTGTTACTTCATTCACTTATACAAAAATGGAGTAAAACATGTTTTGATTGTAATGGTATTTCATGATCCAAAATAAGTTTTGCTTTACCTAAGAATTCTAAATATAAAACTGTACTTTAGCAGGAGATGGTTTACCTGAAAGGTAGGAAACCTGACCCTAGGTTAATTGTATTTCTAAAATTTCGATATGTTAACTGCTTAAGAGAACAATGACCATAAAAGTAAATTGAGTCTCTAATGTACAGGCTATTACTTAGAGGAAATGAATGAATTTGCCACATATTTTATTTTGAATAAGCTTTTAAAATAATTGGCTTATGGCTGTATCAACTGTCATGATAAAAAATATGGCCATGAGAATCAAAACAATAAACCAGACAAAGAAAGAGAGATGAAACCACAAGCATAATGTTTACTGAAGCCAGACACAAGCAATTATTTACTAAAGGTAAGATTATAGAGTGTGTATGTTTTTATTAAATGCAAAAGAAGTCAGGATGGCAGTAGGGTTTAGAGGGTGCAGAAAGGAAACACAGCATGCCTGGAAAGAACTGGGAATCTGAATAAGCTGAATTATTATACTTTTGTAGTATATCCATACACATGCATATTTCGGGGGGAGGCGGGGGGAGTGGGATCGACCAACATAATAGCTATTTCCTGGACCACAAAACCAGAGTCACTATGGTTAC
>NW_006379269.1:0-1439 GCF_000327345.1 Myotis davidii
CTGTTATTGGACTTCAGGTTTAACTTTTCCACTTGAATCATTTGTCATTTTTCACAATGATCATTTTTTTAAGCGATGAATCCCTATTTTGATCTCATTTTCCGTGCCTAAAATATGCCAATCCTTGCTCAGATCCATAACTGGAGGCAGCCTAGGAAAACTACATAATTTCCATGCTGCTCTCTACAGTCATTATGTATGGCTCTTACGCCTAAATGGGCATATTCTTTAGAGGGCAGCAGCGTGTTGGTAATGACCTTTATGCCACTTCTTTATTTTCAACTTTTGAAACTGCGTTCTGTGATTGATTTTCAGTCCAGAGCCACTTATCTTTATATACCTATTCCTTTAACACTTAACAGACTTAATAGTTTATTATTCACCAGTTTTTCTTCAAAGAAATAGAGGAACTGATTATCTAATTTGGTTGACCTATATATCATTTTCCTTAAATGGCTTAGAAAATTTCAATTTCTCAGGTGGCATTTTTAACATATATGATCCCTTTTTAGAGTGACATGACCTTTTGGTTAGATTTTTGTGGCCTTGTGACTGGGTTCTAAGTAATGGAGTGTGGCTTGTGCCATGCCTGGGTGTAAACCTATTACACTCTCTTCGTTCAGCAAATATTTACTGAGTGCCTGCCATGGTCCAGACCTCGGTGAATGAGGGCGGTGATGGTGTTGACAGAAGTATGCCAACAGATAGGGTTAGAAAATATTAAAGGTTCTTTAATGGAAAATATATATGTTGATTTGATCTGTTTATAAAGTTAGCACCTCTGTTATTACACATAATTATCATTTTTTCTTTTGTGTGGTGAGAACATGTAGTCTCTTAGCAACTCTGAAGTATATATAGCACAGTATTGTTGACCACATGTCACCCAGATTTATCAATATAGGACTTGACTCCAGAACTTAGTTCTCCCCATTCAGGGAAATGACCCCAATATTGTGTTTGTATAGCCATCCTTCTGCTTTGTTGTCATAACAAACAACATGGTAACATCCAATCCAGTTCATTATAGGCTCCAAGCTTTTAGTTGGTTCTTGAATACTACTGCATAACTATTTCAATATGGTGGCTCCATTTGGCTCATCATGAACCAAACATTGGAAGAAGCCACTGTAGATAGAGAAATCAGAGACATTTAAACATGGGTCTGAAAACTTTCTCTACCCCTTACTTAAAATAAAGAAAGAACTGCATGTAGGTAGTTGAAAGGCTGCTGTCTCAGGAAAGAGGTCTCTTATCTAATCACTTCCAGGACTTGGTTGGATGTGACTACCGTTCAGGGATTCTGGAGAGTGAGTAAGTCCCCCGAGCCTGGAACATACTGGAGCTAGAGCCCTGGGGGAGGAAAGTTATTCATTCAAAGCTGTCAGCACATCTTTCCTTATGAATTACTCTCTCCAACCTATTGGACTTTTTTTCCC
>NW_006379270.1:0-1440 GCF_000327345.1 Myotis davidii
TCATTGGTTGATTCTTGTATGTACCCTGACAGAGGATCAAACCCACAACCTTTCGTATCAGGACAATGTTCTAACCAACTGAACTAGGTGGCCAGAGCCTGTTTTTGTATCTTTGATCTGAGTGCTTTAACTAGAATGTGGGGACATTTTTGTCACTGAATGACTATAACAAAGCATTTTTACCTCCTTATCCATTTTCTAAAGAGAAATCAGAGCCAAAACTTGCCGCTTACTTCACAAACCTATTATGAGGACCAAAGACCGAATGTTACAAATTCCTAAAACTCTCATCCTAAGAGACATACCAGTAGATATTACAACAGCCAAAAGAAATTTTAAAAACAAAGTGTCATGTATCATTCTGTACTCATCAACATACTAGTAGTTCTGCTCATTGAAAGCCTGCTGTTGAAGAAGTCTCAGCAACTTTTAAAAAGTCAGTGGGGAAAAAAAGTCAGTGACACATTTCGCAAACACCGAATGTGCCAGTGACTCTCCCCATAACCTTCACCTTAGAGAATTCAGAACAAGAGCTTAATAGGAACATTGACTCTGTGTGTTCTTGTGAAATGGGGTCATGTTGTTTTCGCTTTTTTTCCCCAATGTAGCTTCACACCTAAGAGTCCCGAAATTTAACTGCATATCAGAATTCCCCGGGAATCTACCCCAGATCTATTGAGACAAACAATACAAGCAGGAGTCCTGGACACAGTATTTTGAACAAATTCCAGGTCCTTCTTATGTGATTAACCAAGCATTTCTGTCTGTGGGCCACCGGGAACCTCTGGCTCATCTTGCCTAAGTGCTGCTTTTCTCCACTTTTAATGCTCTTTCCTTTACTCATGGTTCTGTACTTCCCAGGGTCCCCAATGTCAGGATGAAATCTATCTGATACGCCATTAACACCCCAGTGTGATTTAGTTCAACGTGCCATTTCTTCAGAAATGCTAGTGGTGGTGTCTGAGACTCCAAGATGCTTGGGTGTGGGGGTTGTTGAGGAAGGAGAACTTTGCTTCTTGGCCCCCAAAATGACATTGCTTAGGGAATAGCTTCTTTTTAGTACCTTCCCATAAAGTCAGGCCTACATATAAATTATGCATCACTATACAGAGATGAATTTCAGGAAGAGAGTGGGAGTGAAGTCAATGGAAAATCTGGGGAACACCTGGAATCTTGACTTGCAAGTCCCTACACAGCTTCCTGTTTGTTTTTTTTCTTTTTTTAAGTTAGAGGAAATGTTTGAGATCTTTCTTAGGGAATAGTTGATTGTTCTCGCTGGAGTCATTTAACATGGGCTAAATCCCCACCTGGAAGGGATGTTATAAAAGGAATTTAATCACTGGATTAGAATCTCTCAATAACCTTTAAATTCTTTTCTATCCAGAAGACCTTCTGATCAATTGACATAGCACACACACACACACAAACACACAAAAATTT
>NW_006379271.1:0-1439 GCF_000327345.1 Myotis davidii
AAGTACTGATACATGCTACAACATAGATGAATCCTGAAAACATGCTAAGCAAAAGAGGCCAGACACAAATGTCACATGTTGCATGATTCCATTTATATGAAATATCCAGTAATAGTTGAATATATAGGGACACACAGATTAGTGCTTGCTAAGGACTGAGAGAAGAGGGATGTGAAATAACTGTTTACTGGGTACTGGGTTTCCTTTTGAGGTGAGGAAAATGGTGGGAAATAGAAAGTGGTAATGGATGCGCAAAATGATGAATGTGCTAAACACCACTGAATTGTATACTTTAAAATGATTATCTTTATGTTATGTAAAATTTACCTCAATTAAAAGATTATTTAATAAAATAACCCACACATTTTCTGAGTTTCCATGAGTCAGGAGTCTGGGCATATTTTAGCTGGGTCCTCTACTCAGTCTTGCAAGCCTGAAATTAAGGTGTTGGTCGGGCTGCATTCTGATCAGAGGCTAGACTGGGGAAAGGTCCATTTTCACTCTCCCTTACGGTGTTGGCAGATTTCATGTCCTCGTGTTCTAGGAAATGGCACCTTGCTGCTTTAGGCCAAGAAAGTGAGTCTCTCATTCCTCTGATCCAACCCTATAACTTAAATGCATCGCAGTGTACTTGTGAGGTTCTACACCATGACTCAAGACCCTCATTTGAACTCCACACAGAGCATGTGTATGCATCCTTCAGTACTGACATTACCACGCAGGTCCTGGTCCCAAGACCATTCCCCATGTCTGCTTAAGTACTGCACATCACACTACTTTATAATTACTTGCTTAGAATCTTCCTGAGATGCTAAGTTTTTACAAAGAAGACACCATGTCTTCTTCAGATGCTGAACAATGGCACTTCTTATAGGACTCACTTGATTATATCAGGCCACCCAGGATGATTTCTCTTTTGATTAAATAAAAATAAATGTTTTGGGGCCTTAATTCCATCTGAAAATTTTCCTTCATCTTTGGCATATCACAGGTTCTGCCTGTCCCCGAGGAGGTGGGATTATATACATCAGTGACTGACTGGAGTCACCTCACAGGATGTATGCTTGCTAAAGACTGTTCCCCAAAATTCATATGTTGAAACCTAATCTACAATCTTAAGATATTTGGCAGTGGGCTCTTTGGCAGGTGTTTGGGTCATGAAGGTGAGCCCTCATGAATGAGATTAGAGTCCTAGTATTGAAGAGATCCCAGAATGCTCCCTGGCCCCTTCTACCATGTGAGAACATAGCAGAAAACTGTCATCTATGAACCAGGGAGCAAGCCCTCTCCTGATCCCCATCCTCCAGAACTATAAGAAATAAATGTCTTGTCTAGAACAGTGGTCGCCAACTAGTGGCCTGCAAACCACTGTTGGTCCATGAGGTCTGATTGGTTGGTGACCATTAGTTTAAGGAAACCTTTGGAGCAGCAGTCACCAA
>NW_006379272.1:0-1440 GCF_000327345.1 Myotis davidii
TTTAAAGGGCCAGAAGGTTGAGAACCGCTGCAAGACTTAAGGCTGCAGATGGAGCCGGTTGGCATGGATTTGCGGAGCAGAGTTGCTCCTCACCAGGCTGTGAGCTACTCAGAGTGAAGCACCGGGTCACGCTCATCCTTTGTCTTTGCTCTTTGTAACAGTGTTACGTAGTGGTTTCTCCCAAGAATTACATTTAAAAACGGAAATTAGCGCACATCGTCTGTCCTTTTGAAATGCCTGATTCCCGTGAAAGTGTTCAGCAATTACAATGGAACTTGTTTCACTTACCAACTCTTAGTTTAAAAAGAAAAGAAAACAAACAAACAAACCAGTTTTGGTTTGTTTGAATTAGCTGAGAGAAAACTCATAAAGGAGGACCCTTCAATCGTCAATGTGTAGTGAGCGCCTGACATGTACCAGTGTGCTGTTTATGTGCGGCAGATACGGTAATGACCACCAGAGAGGAAAGGCCTGTCTTCATTTCATTGAGCCTGCATTCTATAGAGAAGGATAAACAGTAAACAAACAGATATACACAGTATAATGTCAGGTAGTGATTTAAGTGCTATGAGGGAAAATAAGCCTGAGAAAGATGATGGGGGTGGGGAAGTGGCATGCTATGTTAGAGTGAAGAGGGAAGATGCTGAGAAGGAACGGCTTCTTATGTTGTTGAAATGATTCCCAAAGTCATTTCATCAGAGGAATAAAGATGGTAAATAATATACCAGGCATTCATTTCAACCAGCATTCCAGTTCTGATAGGGGCCCCAAAGATGTTTTCCTGGGACTTCTGGTGCCAGGAATTTTTTGTCTTCTAATTGTCTTCGGGCCAGGAGTTTTTCTAACTCTGTTAGCGTTAGGTAGGCAGAGTTATTTGCTCTCTCCCACATACTTTTTTAATGCTGCCTTTAATATATATTGCAGTGTAATTGCATTTTTTTCTTTTAAAAAGTTGTAAATTAAGTATGAACACACTTGAGTACATCTTCTATCTTTAGAGTGGAAACTGAAGGTGGTGGATGTGACTTTGAATTCTTTCAATGGTTGCTCTGGAATCAAACTGTTAAGATTAAAATTCTTATTTATAAGTGGGGTAATTGGGAACAACTCCGTTAACTTCTCTAAGTCTCAGTTTTCTTATCTGTAGGATGGGGATGATAGTATTACTGTGTAGGATTGTTGAGAGGAATAAATATGTGTAAAGTTTTCATATTATTAAAATTCAGCAGATGGTAGCTGTTGTAATTATTCATCAGAATGGTTAGTAAAATAGCTTGCACATGTAGATACACAAATATTTGCTGGACATGTCAGTGAGTAACTAGTTAAGGTGACAATTCAGAATTTATTTTTAAACTTTACTAATGAAGTTCTTATCTCTTTTATTTTAGGTGAAACAAATAGAGAAAAGAGATTCAGTTCTAACATCCAAAAATCAGA
>NW_006379273.1:0-1441 GCF_000327345.1 Myotis davidii
TAAAATCTAAGGTTTGCAAAATTGTTAATGTTTTATGGTATTATAGCTAGTGCATTAATTTAAGAACATAATTCAAAGGAGCTGTATTTTTATGGAGTGAAGAAACTTAGAGACTACATGGATAGGTATTGTATGTGTATATGCTCCTTTTCTAGGACTTAGAGCATTGTTTTAATACTTTGGATATTTATAGAGGTTTGTAAAATGGTTGTTATTTTTGTTCCATGGCAGGCTGTTTGCAGTGTCTATATTTTATTTGCCAAAAAGCCCTTGGTCAGGAGTGAAACTCCAAATTATAGTGTCTTTTCCATGAAAATATGAATTACTCTATGGAGTGGTTTCTAAAAATATGTGGTAGATAAAATCAGGGCCTGCTTATTTATCATATCTATATATCTATGAGTATATATAAACTTACAGGTGTGTAGATACTATCACACAAATACATACACTCACAAACACACACTCTCAAGTAGGCAATATACATACATTCACTGACCCAAGTGAGAACAGTTAGCTATCTGTCCATGTCCAATATGCATGGTAGTGAACTGGCCTCAAGTGTTTGAGGAGAAGCAAATTAATTCAGTGCTTAAAAATGCATGAATGTTGAAGCCTATGGGGAGACCACAGTATTTTTAGCTCTGATTTTAGAGTGAAATAGCTTTTTCTGGTAATCCTCCCACCCCATTCCAAGCTTTCTTTACAACTTATAGACCTAGATGAAAATGCATTCAAGTATTTCACTTTTGTGGCCCTTTTTTTGTTTCCTTTAGGAGTTAGTACTAAATGTTTGTGGCATCCCAAGCATTCTCAATTATACTCTGCAGATGTTCAATAGGAGCAAGAGAGTGGGTTTCTAATTTTTGTTTTGATGGACACAATGGTCATCCACGGTCTGAATAATTTAACAAGGCAAGTAGAATAGGCCTTTGGAACCATTGCTCTTGGAAACATTCTTACTGTAGTTGTATGAGAGCCTCTTGAGAAAACTCAGAGGGTACCCCAGAGTGGGTCTGGCCTAGAAGGAATTGGGTCAATCATAGGGAGTGATGCTTCAATGGAGCAATCATAAGGGCTCCATCATCCATCATCTTTGGGCTTGAAAGTTCTCTCTGATCCATGGGCCTATTCCATGGGTCTGGCAGTTTTCAGAGCTACAGTCCCTGGGGCATGGTTGAATTAATAAATATTTATTAACAGAAAGGAGTCAGGGCTTCTAAGAGATTTTCAGATGATTCTGGAGGTCTTGAAAGCTCCATGGTCACTGCTGGGAGTCAGAGAAAATATGCAGACAGTCTATACACATGGACTCTGGTATCTTGAATGAGGCCAGATTCTAGAATGAGGAGCTCTAGACAAGTGGGTCAGGTCCCTGCTTCCATGATAGAACGCTGGCACATGGACACCATCTACACCAGTGGTTCTCAACCTTCTGGCC
>NW_006379274.1:0-1441 GCF_000327345.1 Myotis davidii
TGGGCCGTAGTTTGAGGACCCCTGCTCTAGAGTCTAGAGTTTAAGTTTACTGATCCCTCATCTAACCCAATAGCTGTAGCCTTCACAGAATTCTTGGAGATCTTTTGGAAAAAATGCAGAAAGTAGACCCCATACTTAAAGATTTGAATTCAGTAGGTCTGGAGAGAGGCTTAGAGCTTTCTAGATAACTTCAGTGAGCACCAAGGATTGAGAAACCTTATCTGACATCTGAAATAAGTTTATATTCCCCTAAAGTACATTACATTGTGTTCAGAGAGTGGGAGGCCAGTCAGAGAGAGTTGGGCTTGTCACCTTGGTCATGACTTCAGATAAAATCAAATCCAAGATGACGTTTTTCTTCTTCTGGTTGACCAAATAAATGTTTCAAACATGACCTGACATGACTTGTGATGATCCTAGAGAAGCTGAATATCATATCAAACATATTTACTGTGGTTCAGAGGTAAAAAGGTTACTTTGAGTTGAGGTGTCAGGGAAGATGTCACAAGTGTATGTTTTGCACTGTAGATGCTTCAAAAATGAGTAGGAACCAATGCTTCAGATAAGGTCATTGCAGAGATTACTTTTTTCTTCTTCTCCATAAAATTCCAGAATCAAAGTTTACCAATCTTGGCTTGCCTTAGTCCAATTCAGTTAAAAAAATGTATTGATCCAGGCACTATAAAGTTTTGAGCATAAAACAATGAATAAGACAGACATGACCTTGCATGTCTCTTCCATACAGCAACAAGACATTATGATAAAGGAAAAGTACCTTCCGGTCATTCAGGAGAGTGCCTTACTCAGCCTTGCATGAGCTGGGAAGTCTTTTCAGACTAACTAAATTATACGTTGGTATAAAGTAAGGTGGAATCGAGGCCAATCAAAGGGAGAAGAATGAGGATAAATTAGTGCAATGGCAATAATCTTGACATGATTAGCACAGACTACTAATGGTAGACATGAATTTGGAAAATAGTGAAGGATTAATATTTTAAGGGCTTTTTCAATGCCATTTTGAGGACTGTGGACTTTCCACAAGACAATAGGAAAACCTAGTAGAGTTTTGAGCTGTAGAATGACATGAACAGAGGGCAAAAATATTCTGTTGATACTTGGCAGGAGATATTCAAGAAGGGCAAGCAAGTCTTGAGACAGAAAATCCAATTGAGTGTCTGTGATAGTCTCTTGGGACACTGAAACTGGGCCTTTGAAGCAGGGCATTACAATAGCGAAGGAGATGAACAGATGAGTTTCAACTTGAAGATTCCTTATGTGCTGCATGTAAAGAGGAAGAAAAAGGAACTGGGATAGCAGAGGGTCTGGCTCTTTGTTCAAGAAAATGCATTTGGAGCACCTTATGGTAATCTAGAATTTACTACTTCAGTTTTAAATCTCTTTTGCCTCCAATTCTGCCATTGAAATAACAATAAAAAAAAAA
>NW_006379275.1:0-1441 GCF_000327345.1 Myotis davidii
ATTTTATTATCTTTAGTCTGAAGGTAAAAAGAATTGTAAACAGATATGAATTCCAGTTAGTTTTATTTCCACAGCAGTAAGGGTTAGCAATTCTGAAATTTTCTCTGTAAAATAGAGATTGAACAAGTGAGTAAATATATTAAGGAAGTAGGAGCCAGTTTTTTCACTTTGAATAAGAGCTACAATATGGGTAGAAGGATGATTAATCCATCTGGTATTGCACTGCAATTGGAGTTATTAGCATAACTCATGAATTTAAAGATAAATAACAGTTAGAAGATAGAGATAAAGAGATAGATGTGTGTATATCTTGCACACCTTCAGTACCACAGGGTTATCTGCAGAAAGTGCCTGGCAATAAAGACAGCACTGTAGCAATGAGCACACCAAATTTTGGCTACTAAATGCCATTTACCAATAAGAGGAAGTTGAGCTCCTCGGAATAACATCTGATTCTAGGACTGTGAATAAGCCCTATGAGGAAAAGAACAAAATGAGCCAGATAAAACAAAACATGATTAAGAAAATGCTAATGGAGACTTGTCAAAAGGATCCTAGATCCAGCTTGAAGGGAAGGGCATTCCTAGATTAGAAACATAATCTGCTCTCTGAAAGAAACTTTGTTTTAGTTTTTCTTTGTGTAGCATAATTTCAAACTCTAAAAAACTCTCCTCCCTCCCCCCACTATTCTCTATGGCTCATCTGAAATCGGCATTAAGAATTATCCAAGGGGTCTGCAGAGTTTTCGGTACTTAATATTTTGCCCATAGAAGTTTGGGGTCTGAGGGTTTTGAGACTTGAATAATCAGTAAATTGATATAGTGGTTTCTTTGGCAGTAAAAATCCCTCAGAAATATGGTAGACTTCTAATTTATTTGTTTCCAGTTCATGCCATATACCAAGAGTCACATCTCAAATTCATTCCTGAAGGTAAGGTTATTTATAACTGCTTTACCTGTTTCCTCCAGTCTCTACTTTCAATGTAATGTCTGTTTCGGAGGCACTCAAAAGAATAGGCTTGGATGGGACTTCGATAACCTTTTACTTGTTTTACCATGGGGCTGAATCACTTTATTTAGTGGAAAAATCCTAACAAGCTTCAGTTTCTCAAAGATTTTATTTTTCAGTTTTTTTGTTTCTTAAATTCTAGAGGAGTTAGCTTTGTCACCCTTATGATTTCCAACTGTGATTTCAAATCAGCCAATTTTGGCATAAGATTAGTTTTGATTGTCTGGTAATATCTTGCTAAATGTATAAGAAAAGTCATTACATATTAACACTATTTCTTACCACTTCTAAAGACATAGCCTCAATAGGCATTTAGTTTGTCCGAGTTATGACAGGTGGCAATTTTACCAAATGTCTTGCCTCTATAGTATTGATTTCCACTTTTCCCATTTATGTTATCTACTAGAGGCCTGGTGTACAAAATTTGTGCACA
>NW_006379276.1:0-1440 GCF_000327345.1 Myotis davidii
AAATCAATAAAAATATATTTAAAAAAATTAAATCCAACTGAATAAATATTCATTTTATAATCACAAGAAGTATTTCTTTTCTTAAATTTTTATTCATTTATTTATGTGTAATCCTCAGCCTAGGGCATGCTTAGAGAGAGGAAAGGAGGTGAGAGAGAGAGAGAGAACAAGAGAGAGAAACATTGATGTTATAATGAAACATTGATCGGTTGCCTTTTGTACGCTCCCCTGACCAGGAATCAAACCTGCAACCTGCAGTGCACAGACGATGTTCAACCATCTGAGCCACTCCAGCTAGGCAAGAAGTATTTCTGATCATTTGGATGCCAAGTAATTTTTTTCTCTAGACTTCAATCTAGGTTATGTCTCCACAGTAAATTACAAATGATGCTTTAATTGATGGGCTTTTCTATTTGGCATTGTTGATGCCATAACCAGTCAGGATAATTCAAGCTGGTTTCCACCACAAATAGCTTCAAAGTGTTTCCACTTCTGTCTTACCAACATTTGCTCTTCCATTAAGAGCATCCTTTTTTGCTTGAGACTATTTGAATTAGGTTTTTGGTCACTTTGCAATGGAAAGAATCCCAGCAAACACACTTGGATAACAGGTATTTTTTGAAGGATCATTCTGAATATGCAGTGGATTACCTTAGCTTTACTCTGTTTATGAGCTTCCCTGTTGATTGTAGACATTGTCTGAATCTGCATTTATGTGGTTGGCAATAACATCACTGTTTATACGTAAAACATTTTCCATTTTATATTCTCTCATGGAAATAACTATACAGACGATATACAGATCCAATGCTATTATCCTTGTTTTATTGATGAGAAAAATGGAGACACAGATAAGCTAATGATGTTCAAGGTCTGGGACAATAGCCAAGAATTCCAACTTATAGCTCATTGCTTTTTTGTTTGTTTGTTTTCTTTTGGGCCTTTGCATTTCCTACATGATGCTAAAGGTGAAGTTAATAAGTGGTGAGACCCAAGACACTGAGGATGGTATTTGATGATGTCATCTTAGACATTTCCTGGCCTCATGCAGTGGAAATCTGCTTTCAGTTTATACTCTACGTGAAGTCACTTTGCTGTAAAAGGTGTTGAAAATTCCCTCTCCGATAGGAATAGCACAGAACACAGATTATCAACAATCATAGTCAATGTTGGTCCCACCGAATGACTCTGAAAAGACGCTGGAGGCTAATATACAACTCAGTACACAAAGCAGTCAGAAGTCACTGTGGGCCTCTGGCATCCTGCTTTTTAAAGGAAACAGGGTTAAACAGTGTAGTGGAGAAGTTAGGGACACAGCCTTGGGTTGGGCAAATCAGTGTTTAAAGATGGATTTTGTCACTTGTGTTTTGTGTCTGTCAGCCCATCATTTTCTTTTTTAAATGTTCCTCTTTTTTAAAATATATTTTTATTGATGTCAGA
>NW_006379277.1:0-1441 GCF_000327345.1 Myotis davidii
ATCCACACCATAGTTTAGGGTGCACCAGCCTGAATCCACCCAGGGTGGAAATTTGAATCACAGTCCAACATCCCACTCAGCCAATTTTAATGGAACTAACCTCTGGTGGGAACTAGATGTTCTTTGCATTTTGTACGCTTGTTTTGGAGAGAATGTGGGAGGACAAAAAGATGGGAAAATACCCCACGCTTCAATGAGATCAGAGAGAGGGAAATTTAGGCAAGGAGTGGGGGATGAGAACCATAGAGAACTGGAAGGCTAAACCTGTGAGGTCTGTGGGCAAGAAGGAAATAAACTGGGATTGGGTGGCTGGGCTTCCAAAGGCAAGACTGGCGCTTCAGTTTGAACAGTAAGAGAACCGACTTCTTTCCATAAGACTCCATCCACCTCCCCCAAGACCACGCACGTAAGGGAGACACAGGCAGTGGTGAAGCTCCTCCACCTTCAACACGAAGGTGATCATTCAACACAGTCCCTCAGGCAGTGACAGCGACAACACCTGGGATCTGGCTTTTCTTTTGTATCTCCCATATTGCACGGTAGCCCTCCACACAGGTCATGAATTTTCATCTTGATTTCAATACGATTAAGGACAAAGCAGGAAGGCAAGTTCCTGATGACTTCCTATAGCAACCCCAAAAGAAAACTCACTTTCCTTCATTTCACATAGCAGTGACCATCTCATGCTCAGGAAGTCCTCATGGACACAGCAAAGTGCTGTGTGAAAAGGCAGGATCCTATCAAGTGCCCAATGTGATGACAAGATGCCCAAGCAATACTCAAGAAACCAATATTCGACACAAGCAAAGAGTTTATAGTTTATTTTGAAGACGCTTATTAAAGAACCTTGACCTTCAAATACTTGCTGAATCTCTAAACTATACTCTATTCTTGGGGCTCCCTTGGCTTTGGTGCTGCCCACTAGAGTTAAGACCTGAATATCAGAGTGTGGCTCTGAGAATACAAGATTGCCACGAGCATGGGGCCACAGTTCAGGAGGACTCGCAGAACTCAAGGCAACAAGCAATGTTGTGTACACATACTCATCAACTCAGTCACTTTCCCAGCTGTTTGGCAGCCCTGAATGAGCCAGTTGCAGCCTTATGTCTGTCTCACACTTCACAGGCAGCTTGAATGGACCAATAGTTTCACTGAAAGACCAATTCCAAATGATCCAAACTGGCATCGGTGGCCAAATGTGGAAAACAATGGGATATAAGCAACTCTAATACATGGATAACAAAGTTGTCATAGAATGAGTATGCCATTGGGACCTACATGGAAAAACTAGGAGACTATCTGTGGGTTTTATCAGCATGTAAATTACATCCAATGTGATGATATATTGGTTTTGGCTGAAGGTAGATAGATCCCTTTTATTACTTGGTCCAGTACCTACATCAAGAGCAGCTCTCATATCTCAAATTGGAAGATAGAGTAG
>NW_006379278.1:0-1442 GCF_000327345.1 Myotis davidii
CCACTGTCTTCATCAGACATTTTGTTTGCACCATTCAGAAGCCCTTCTGCCTTATCTACATGCAGGCAAGTATGATTGAATCTATTTTAGAGGAAGAAATAGCACACTGAGTCCCTTTAGAGTTAGAAAGATCTATATTGGAATAAAAATTCTGATAAGTCTTATTTTGTTGATATAGCAGTGATTTATACGTATAATGGAATATAAATGGTTTCAGGCCAATAAATTTCCTTGATAACCTAAATTATCCTTATTCATTGCAGCTTTATATTTTAATAATTTGGGGTGGAAGTCATTTAAAAGTGCATTATATGCTGATTTACCTTTCTAAACAGAGCATAATGATCACTATATACTCATTTTATTAGTGACAAGAGTCCCCAGAATGAAGAATAATTATTTGGTGTTAAAATATAGAAGTGTTATTTACGATCCAAAGTGAACAGAACTTTCTCATTAGTGCAGTACAACAGGGAAATTAGTATTGTCATGGTATGATGTGAGAGAATTCCATTCAATAGGCAAAAAGTTGAAAGGTTAAATAATTAAAGCCTGAAGTTAATATTGAGACGCAAACAACGTATACATACATATACCTCCTGAGACCAAAAATCAATACTACTCTGTTGTTTCAAAATGCCTCTGCGGTAGCTTCACATTTTCCCTTAAAATTAAAGTGAATGGTTTGAAATAATGAACAACACCCCCAACATTTCCATCGGATTATGTAGAAATGCAGCATTCACTGAAAATATTCTGCCTTTCACAGAGTTGCAGTCATATTTCCATTATTCCTGAAAGACCCTTGTATCACCATCAGGATCACTAAAGTTGTTTTGGTTAAATGTTATTTGGGGGAATACTTTCTAGTGCTATTTAGCTCTGGGGTAGTCTGGGTGAAAAAAAGATAGTAACATAGTGGGTAACAAAGGCCTCCTTCTCAGGAAAGGACATTGGTCTACTGTCCATGTCCCTTAACTTGATTGTGGATTAATTCCCCTTCTCCCAACAGAACCGAACATTTTAAATAGTGGTATGCAGTAAAACTTGTTATTAGACTGTCTCATTTGCTGCAGTATTCAAATTATTTCTTTAGGGTAAATTTTAATTTTTCAGAAAGTTTTTCTGAAAGTGTGTTTAGTTGTTAATGTAGCATTCACAATCTCACCACACTCATTCATAACTGAGGGAGCATTTTATCCTCCCAGGTGCATGCCTCTGTTCTTCTCATGCTTCTGATCTGATGTACAAAGTCAAGACATTTCTGGAGAACAAAATTACTCTTTGTGCTTAATGGGAGACAATCTTACGGAAACAAACAGTAGAAACAATTTGATCAGAGACAACTGTAACCTGACAAATAATAGTCCTTAGCTTTTCATTGCACTCCAACTTGGTCTTTGCTAAATGTCTGGAATTCTGCACATTTCTCATTTCCCCAA
>NW_006379279.1:0-1442 GCF_000327345.1 Myotis davidii
GCAGAGACATTCTTAGGCACATTCTTAGTGGTGGATGTAGATGCAGTTAGTAGAAGATTTAACAGTAACCTCAGGAGCACCCAGGACTGAGTTTTTGCAGGGCAAGAGTAGAGTTGCAGATGTCACCATAGCAAACTACTTGATAGGTTTCTAGACCAAAAGAAAGAGAGAAATAATAATTGTTTGCCTACTGTGGCAGACTTTATTTTCCAAGGTTGGCTGTCTTGCACATATTTTTCTGCAATGAGACTCTGCTACTGTGCTCTTGATAGTGGGGTCTGATTCCCCTACCCTTAATGAGGTAGAAGTTATGCTGACCTTTGAGGCTAGCTCATGAAAGGAGAAGCAGCTTTCGCCTGGCTCACTGTTAAATTCATGCTTGAAGCCCGGATGTAGCATGTCAAAAGTTAGACTACACTGAGGCTGTCATGCCGTTTCCTATCCCCGACCCACAGAATCCATGGCATCGTGTAATGGTGGTTGCTTTATGCCACTAAGTTTGGGGTGATTTGTTATGAAGCAATAGTAACTGGAACACCTACTGTGTGCTTAGGTTTTCTATTCATTAATTCACTTAATCCTCAAACCAATCCTTAAAGATTACTTGGTTACCTCCACTTTTTAGATAAGAAAATCAAGGTGGAGAGAAGTTAAGAAACTTCTTACCCAAAGTTATAGTTATTAAGTGGAAGAATCGGGATTCACATCAAGGTCTAGCCGACTGCAATGCCCGTAACTTTTGGTAATGCTAAGAAGTGCTTCCTGTCTGATGCTAAGAATCACCTGGTAAATGTTGATGTCCACGCTCCACTTTAATTCTACTGAATCACTTTAAGTAAACCCCCAAGAGGTGTTTTTCAATCAATGGGGAAGTTGAGTAACATTATTATATGGCTCTCCATGAACTGAACTACATTCTCTAAATAATATTGCAATCTTTTAGTGATGCCACCGAGGAAGGGCACAGCCAGCACAGTGTTTAGCGGAGAATAAGTGCTCATTAACTGAGTGTTACATTGGCTTTTGCAAATGGTCTAACACTGGCCACTCAAAAGTGTGTTCCTTGAACCAACCAGCAGAGACATTAACTAGAATTGTGCCAGAAACACGGACACTTAGGCCCCATCTCAGGCAGATCGAATCAAACTCTGCATGTTTAACCATATCCCCAGGTGTTTCAAATGCTCATTAGAATTTGAGGAGCACCAATTCAGGTACTCATGTGGGAAAACTTCCCAGCAATGGGCTGGTCGGGCTATTTTCCACTGAGTTCCCCAGTGTGTCTTTGTGAAGAAACTTAAAGAGCTCCAGTGAAAGCATTTCATAACATGGAGATTGTGTCTTCAAGGAAAACTTTTTGGAAGACATAGAGAGAAAAGATGAGCTTTGAAACCTTGCACATTTCTGTGGTAATGAAAGCTAAATTCTGCTATGGGTGCCTT
>NW_006379280.1:0-1441 GCF_000327345.1 Myotis davidii
GTTGGAAGAATTGACAACATCTTTTTCTGATCTTTATCGTCGAAAGTGATCACAAATGCAAGTCTATTAAAGGTCCAGGAAGGTAGCATCAGTGAATAAAGTGCCTACATAGGAAAATGGGGAGTCAGTGGGCCTGAGGCTAACTATACACCCAGTTTACGATAATGTTCACACTTCCTTTCTTAAAAAAGTAAACAATATGCATCAAACAAAACCTGTCTGTGGACCTAATTTGGCCTGCTGGCCTTCAATGTGTGCCTTCAGTCTGTTTCTCAGTCCTAATAGGCTCTGGTCTAAGTTCTATCGCTATGTACACTGGTCTCGGGCCAGTTCTACCACCGTCGGTCTCAGTTTCTGCATTTGTTCTAGGAGAGGCTTAGATGATCACTGAGTCTTGCTTCAGTTTATGTCCCAACTGCAGGCCAAAGCAGAACCAGGAGGACAGAACACAGGCTTGGTAGACAGCAAGCATTCTTCCTGTTAGTCTTCATTATTTAAAGGGACACTGCTTACTTACAGACCTCTGCATCAGGATGAATACAGATGAATTTTTTGAGACAAGGGCTATATCATAATGAAATTTCTTGTTCTCTTTATTCTTATTTTAATATTAAGAGTACATTAGAAAGTACAGAGAGTAATCAATCTAAAGTCCAAGTTCCATAAAGAGAATTAATAAATGTTCGATGCACATCATTTATTTTTTATATAATAAAACATTAAAGGTGTGATTAAGTCTCCTCAGGATGCCTCTAGGGTCCCTTTACCTCCAGAAGCAGCCACTGTTGTGAAGTTAGTTCAAAATCTGCCCTTTATGCATTACATGTTGACTACAGTATATGTATATACCATAAATAAGGCTTAGTCATTTTATGTCTTAAAAACTTACATAAATGTATTATATTTTACAGATCGACGTGTACTACATAGTAATTTCACTCAACACTGCAATCTTAGGGACTCATCTAAGTTGATACATCCACATTTAATTCCTTCATTTTAATTGCTAAATTACATCCTATTTATACACAGCAATTTATTTTCTCCTTAATTTAAACTCCTTCTACTTGTTTACTTAAAAAAATGCACTGAACTTGCCACATTTTGTTTATATGTGACTGTACCTTGGTGTGGAATTGCTGGGTCATCAGCTGCCTACAGTGTCAAGTTTACCAACTTATGATCCAAAGTTTGTGTGCCAATTGAAACTCTCTCCAGCAGGGTACATGAATTTCTGTTTTGTCAAATCTTGTCACCATTTGATATTCTCAGACTTTCAAATAGTTGACCAATTTGATATGTGTGAGGAACATCATTCAGGTTTTAAATTGCATTTCTCTAATTAGTAAAGTTGAGCATATTTTCATCTCGTTTCCCCTCTCTACCGAGCCCCAACTTCCCTCCCAGGCCTTCACCACACTATTGCCTGTGCCCATGGGCT
>NW_006379281.1:0-1442 GCF_000327345.1 Myotis davidii
TGAATGGGCACTGAAAATGAACAACACTCCTATACAATTTTCCTTTAGACTTTCTGTTTTGTTTGAGCCTGAATGGCTATAGATTATTGTGGAAATAAACAAAATAAACTATGAAAGTCAATCATTCATAACCATCCAGAGTGCCACTTAGACAAATGCTCCAGGAGAAAACAAATAGTGACCTGAAAGGAGGGTTAATGATCACTTACCAGATATGAACACCTTCCTAGAATTCCCTCTATCGGAGTATTTGTCTAGCAATAAACAACATGCCTTTCTAGCCAGGGTTCAACATGCTGCCAGATCTACTGTCCATTATCAATAAAATTATTTCTCCCTGAACAGCATCCAAAGTACCTTTCAATTTAACTTCTCTCCCTTGTATCTCATTTTTCTCTCCAACTCTCTCACATTAAGCAGCAAGTTTGAACTAGAGCAGCCAGGCACTTTATCAAGAGAAAGTATACTCTTTCCTTAGGGGCTAAAACTCACTCTGCACAGACACCCATAGGCACACACTCACACTTACACACAGATTCCTCCAAGCAAGGCTGCCTTATGTAATTAAATGTGGTATGTATCAAGTGTTAATTACAACATTACTGTGTTTCTCTGAGTGGTGCACAATTATCAGGCAAGCAACACAAATATCATCATGCCACAAGGCTGCTCTTCCTACCATGAGCTTTAACAATTTATTCTGGGCCTTCAGTTGTCTATTAATTATGCATGCATCTATATATATTTGCTATATGTCTGAATGACTGGATATGTGCCATATTATGAAGGTTATAGAAGTGGGGATTTGAAAGTCAAAGGAACCCAGTCCCATGCTTTGCTCAGAGCTATATGCCCTTCCCCACCTACAATTACATTAGTACACACAATATTGCAGCAAAAAGCTTGGGCTCCAGTCACTCTGAATAGCCACAGTGCTCAAAAACACATTACGTTACTTATAAGTGTTTTTATCATGGGACATAAGAAACTATCCATGCCATAAATCAGGAGTTTATAATTTCAGATCTGAAATAAATCAGAAGGCTGGAAAAAACGTAATTAAAATTAGAAGGAAAGAGAAGTTAATGACACTTTTAGCCCTACATTTTCTACTATCCTGTGTTTTGGCACTGTTCCAGGAGTTAGAATGAGTGACACCTGAAAAAATTGTTGGTGAGTCTGATGAGTATTCACAGTACTTCTGCATTGCTGTATGACCCTGACTCTGCAAACTCACTCAACACAAAACAGATTCAGATTCCTGGTCTACATCCAACCTTTCGGTAATGTTTCATAAAGAAGTATGAACAAATAGGTATGGTTGGCATAATTGATTTTGTGTATTCAAAAGAAACTCTTATTTTAATATTTAGGATATCTATCCAATAATATGATAATATGCAAATTGTTCGGGATGCCATCACATAATGACCGATCAGCAG
>NW_006379282.1:0-1442 GCF_000327345.1 Myotis davidii
ATAACAAATAATCTCTTTAGATACGTATTTATCACATCTCTCTCTCAAGTAATATATGCCCAAATTTAACATGAGTTATCTCTGAGCAATGTGATTACAGGTGAATTTCATGGTTTAATTTTCTTCTCTGATCTTCTATACCTCCCACATTTTATACAGCTCACCTGCTTTACATTTTCTGTCATGTATGAATTGCTCTCTTTAATCTCCCAAATGAAGTCGTTGTTCACGGAGATCTGAGTGTTTTCACAATAAACTAATGTGAAATAATGGTAATAGCTATATCCGTGAGCGGTTGGTCTGTGCTGGGTAGTTTCACGTTATTTTTATGTACATTATCTTACTTAATCCTCACAACAGCATGGAGGCAGCTGCCATCGTGGCTGCATCTTCCTTCTCCAGCTGAGGAAGCTGAGTTGTGCAAGGGTCCGACTGCCCAGGGCTACCCAGCTCTTGGGCACTGGAGCCGGGGTGGCTCCCAGCAGTCTGAATCCATAGTCCTCTCTGTAACATGGGCCACCACTGCCTCCTCTGAAGCCCAAGGCAGCCTCTTCACTGTTACTGTTTTTCAGAGGTGGAAACTAGAAGACTTCATCAGTGAGTTAGCCAGAGAGCTGCCTCAGCAACATCTCTGCCTCTGCTATTGATATAGCAAAAACCAAATGGAACCAGAATGAATGTATTTGATCAGCCCACCTCCCCGGTGGCTAGTTTATTCCACAACAGGTGGAATGCAGATTTTCAAACCAATTTTGACTGCTTTGATGAACTGCAATAAATCAAATCGGAGCAAGGTCAGGTCTTGGGTAGGGGTAGACACAGCCTACACAGGCTTGGTCTGAAGTGTACCTTCTTCCTTTCCGCTTCTCTTCATGTCCTGCTTCTCCGCCCCGTGTAGATTTCCTCTAGAGGACACTGAAGAGTGGATTCCATCAGGACGTCAGAGAAAGAGTTTGTTTCTTTTGAAATGATGTGGCTATGTGGTCTGATTCTTTTTTCTTGGTTTCACTTTCCTTTGGCTGTTTGGGTGACAGGGAAACTCTTGCTTCCTGGTTGTCCATGAACGAAGGGGCACAAGACCCACATGTGCTAGAGGCAGCGAGTGAGGTGACAGCAGCCATGAGGGAGAACCATGGACACGGCTCAGACCAAAGCGGCCCGAAGGCGGGCCACTCGTGAGAAGCCCAGCAGTACTTGTGGTCCTTTGGCTGTGGTTTGATGTCTTCTGACCAGAGGGGTCATCGTTAGTGTCAGTTTGTAGCATCTGAGATGCCCACAGTGAGAGCTTCCACATGGGACTGCCCCACTCTTCCTGCATGTGCTTCAGCACCTTATCGAGGGTTCTGGAGACTCCGGGCACTTGCCCAAGTGCTCCAGTGTCTGGTTTGGATGCTTGGAGCAGTTAAGAGAGTGGTGATTTCTATTCTGTCCTTGATCCACCA
>NW_006379283.1:0-1443 GCF_000327345.1 Myotis davidii
AGTAGAGGAGTTTCATATCAGACTTGGCTCTGTTCACATTCTCCCCACTGTGCTCAGCCATGGCTGGGAGCAACCAGAAAGCAGATCCCAGAGGTTCAGCGCTGAGCGCTGCCAGCAAACTACACTGCTCCTACCAGGCTCTCTCTTGATGAGGATCTGAGCAGGCACCTCCAATGCCGACTCCCTCCTGCTTCAGAAGGAGGGGCCTCAGAGGCAGAAGGAAGGCGAGGTGACAGTGTCTGTGGGCATTGCTGTGGAGATGTTCAAGTGCTCCAGCTCTATACATAAATGACAACTGAGGGCAATAAGGGACACTTAGTGGCCACCCCTGTACAAATAGGACTCATAGCCAAGACAGCCCTCTCTGTCAGTCTATCCATGCAGGAACGGCATGACATGGAGGCAGAAGATTCACTCAGATACCAGGAGGATTTGGGAAGTCTCAGGATGGGGGATGTTGTCCCAAACTAGCTCCTCCATGCATATATTTACCACTACCCAGCATTATTCTGCCTTTATTAACTGGATGAGATGAGACTGTCAGCCCAACTTAAGAGCACCATTCATTTTAAATTCCTTCATTGATGTACTTATAACCAGAAGCATTCTCCCAAAGTATTTGAGGGAGAGGATGACTAGCAGCAGTGTAACACACATTTTAACAGTGGAACCTTCTAGTGAAACTGTCTGAAAACCGCTAATTGCTAGTCTCTAAGCAAAAAGGAGGATCGTGAATAATAATAAATCTGAAGCTAAAACACTGACTACCTGTGAGCAGGGGCAGAAGTAAGTGGAATAATTACAGAAGAAATGCTGGCTAGAAGAATGGAAGCAAAGATGTGCATCACATATTTGCTGAAATCCAATAATACCAGAGAGTATGCCTTAGAAGTGTGGCTTAAAGCAATGGTTCTCCAAATGTGGTCCCCTGACCAGCAGCACCTGCAGCATCTGAAAACTTGTTAGAAATGAAAAATCATGGGACCTAGCCCAGAATCAGAGATTCTGGGAAGGAGGGGTAGGGGGGAATCTGAATTTGAACAAACCCTCAAGGCAATTCTAGTGTTCACTCCAATTTGAGAACAACTGGCTTAAATAATGTTTTCACAGTAATTTTCACAACTTGACACCTCTGCCTGTATGAATATTGATCTTTGAGCTATCTTTCCCTTCTAGTTGCATGTATCCCACACTCCCCTTCTCTGAATTTTACTCCCATCTACACAAACATAACACACATTCAGGGAACGCCCACTTGATATTGAATTTTCCATGTATAGGATATGCATCCAACTGCCTTCAGAAAAGCTACATTGGCTCACCTCAATTATCATCACAATCTGAAACTTGACCTAACCCAACAGGCTTCCAAAAAAGCCCTTTTGTCCAAATGTAAGCCAATCATATTTGACCTTTCCCCTAAAAGTAGACAGATCACACCCA
>NW_006379284.1:0-1442 GCF_000327345.1 Myotis davidii
GGGGGGGGGATAAGAATTCATTAATTCATACTGATAATAGAAAGACACATAAGTAAATGGGTGAGGAGGGAAGGCTCTTGTGGTAGAAAGCACAGGCCAGCTGATAAATGTGGAAAGAATGCTAGCATTGGAAAATCCTTTACAATCATTGTAGTTAAGATTGGATCAGCAAGAATCATCAATAAATTCTAAATATATGGGGTAATTTTGATCAGGAGTAGAATATTTATGCGGTCTTAAAGTGTTTCTTAGAGATTGAGTGTCAAGGGAAATAAAGTAACATTAATAGTACAGACAATACCGACCAGATGATCAAATTAACAGTACCAGGGAGGGACAGATGGACATTCTGTGACTCCAGATGTGATGCCCTGAGAAGATCACAACATCACCTGTGCATCACTGAGAGTGCATAATCCGAATCTAATCATGAAGAACTGTGAAATGAGGAACATCTGATTTTAAAGTAGAAGGAGAGGACTTTTTCTTAAAAAATGTCATTGTCATAAATGTTCTGGAAATGTTCCAAAGGGACCTAAAGAGGTTGCCAGCTAAATGTAATATAAAACCTTAGTCTGGATCCAGAACTGGAAGGTATAAAATGCTAGGACACTATTGGGTCAACTGACAAAATGGGAGTACAAACAGGAGATTAGATAAAAGTATTATATCATGTTAAATGTACTGAAGTTGATAACTATACTGTGATTATGTTAGAGAAGATCCCATTTTTTAGGAAATACTAAAGTCTTTAGGGGAAAGGGCCATGATATATCTAAGTTACCCTCAGTGTTTCAGAAAGAAATTGTGTATATAAATAGGTGTGCATAGATAAAAAGGTGTTGGTAAAGAATATATGAGTGCCCTTTTTACTATTTTATTGTTTTTTGCTATTTTAAAAATAATTTTGCAATTATTAAAACAGAAGCATAACTCAAATCTCACTCCTTCTCACTTCTTCCCTTTGTCAAGCAAACTTTATGTTTCTCTTGGACTATTAGAGCTTTTTATCTGATCTCTCTGCTTCTACCCACGCTTCGTAGTCATTTTTTTACTCAGCAGGCAAAGTGATTCTTTTAAAACCTAAGTCAGATAACGTCACTTTTCTTCTCATAGCTACCAATTTACCTAAAATAAAAAAATCAGTTCTTAACTAGAGTCTCCTAGGCCTTTATGCTCTGGCCCACTTCAACCTCTCTGTTACTATTATTTACTCCACCCTCCCCAATCACACGGTGCCACTCATTTTGCTCCAGCTGAACTGGCTTCTTTGTTTTCCTCCAGTAGGCCAAATATACTCACCATTTAAGGGTTTTTAGACTTCTCTGTGCTTGGAATACCCTCTTCCCAGGTGTCTGTGTGGTTCCCTCCCTCCATTCTGGCCTCTGCTCAAATCTGTCCCCATCAGAGACACTGTCATTGACCTTAATAGTTAAAACAGC
>NW_006379285.1:0-1443 GCF_000327345.1 Myotis davidii
TGCCTCCCTGAGGACTATGCACATGAAATGAAAACAGGTGTTAAATCTTTGAATGCTGTTTTCCCTTTCTTGTAAACTCAAGTGGATATTCAGTAGACCTTTCTTTTCTCACTGCTCAGTTTGGTACATCTCTTGCATTAGCTGTTGAAGCAGCAAAAGGAATACTTTAGACATGAAAACACCTTACATGTGTTGTGCAAGAGATTTTAAAATGCACCTTGAAACACATTGACTGTTTTCACCCTCTCATCAGCATCTTCATACCTGTCTCCAAATATTTAAGCCTTTCCATCAAGACTAATAGTTATTTGAGGCTTACCTTTTCCAAAGAAATCTATTGTTTTTTTCCTCTTCTCATAGAAAGTCTGGTACAATATTCTACATTATTTCTGAGGTTGAATATATCCTTCATTCTGTACATTTTATGGAGGCAGAGCCAGGGACTTACACAGTAATTGGTACAGGTTCTTAGTAAACATTTGTTGGATGAATGAATAAATACGCTCATCAGATACTTACTGATTATTTGCTGATTAGTCTACTTAGAGTTAAGAGAGGGTGGAATATGAACCATTTATCTACTGAGTGCTGGAGATAGTGCTAAGGACTTTTAATGTATATCATCTTATATCTGGATTCTGAGTGCTGGCACTATTGAAATTTTTGGCTGGATAATTTCTTGTTGTGAGGGTGAGTTTTGTTTATTGTAGAATATTTAGCATTTTCCCTGACTTCTGCTTACCAGATGCAAGGACAATCCCTCCCAGTGGTGACAATGAAAATATCCCCAGAGATTGCCAAATGTCCCCGTGGGGGCAAATCCACCCCTGGCTGAGATGCTGTCTTAGATAATGCTCACAACCACACTTTCTGATAGGCGTTGCTATCCAGACTTTTTTCACTTGCGCAATCCCGGTCTCAAGGAAGTGAAATAACCTGTGTAGGCTCATTCAGCCAGGGATGAATATATGTGCAGTTACTTCCCAGATCTGCTGGCAGCGATTTCTGCTGTTTTCCCGTTACCACGGTGTCTCTGGCAGCTCTGTAAGACAAGTGAGGCGCTGGCAGAGATCTCTGAGCAAACTCTCTAAAAGAGGAAGATGAAACCAAATGTGAAACAGACATTCTTTCATTTTGGCTGCCTCAACTGTTTATTCTGTCAGCTTTTCCAATGGCCATAACAGGAGTTCCCCAATCCCTTATTTTAATTCTCAGTATTTTAAGTCTGCCCACCCATAACATGCATTTAATTAGGCTATTTTTCTTTGATTTATGGACTTCGGCTCTTTATGATGTAATCAGTTCAAAGAACAAGTAAAAAATAATAGAATACATACAATAAAGTGGTATGTTAATCATCCCACAGATAAGTACCAGTCAAGTAAGGTCTTTTTTGCTAATTTCTCCTCCCCTCCCCCCGCCCATCCCCACTCTCACCCCTAC
>NW_006379286.1:0-1442 GCF_000327345.1 Myotis davidii
GGGATGAAGGTGAATGTGAGCAAGCCAGGGCCAAATGCACACTCTGCCCCCTTTCAGAGCAATTCCAGCTGCTGCCCTGAACCCTTTAGGAGCTTTATTCGGATTAGCCGGCATTATCCCCACTTGCTCTTGCTTCTCATATTTCACAACTCCTCCTGGAATTTTCTAATAATTGTACAGTAGTGTGTTGTGGTTCATCATCTTGACTTGACACTTTTTTGGTGGGGATGTAAATAAAAATACTTCTCACTGCTATTGAGGCCTTTGAAACATAAATTAGAATTCCTTGTCCTAATTTGCCGTTGACAAGTCTTAGAGGCAGAGGTAAAACAAAATTCTTGAACCAGCAAACTTGCTTCCACAAGTACAAAGGAATTTCAATAGTTGCCTCAGGAAAAAATGGATGAAACTGTCAGTCACATAAAAGAATTTAGGGGGGGAAGAGAACTGATGCTTCATCAAATGGGAGAATTCAAATGTTTCAGCATGTCACTGACCCCAGTACGGAATCTTACATTCTTTGAATCCCTAAAGATAAAGAAGGTTAGGTGCCTCCATTAAGACCTACTGGAAAAGTGCTTCCATCTCACATATTAATTATAGGGAGCATTATTGAGTCTACCAATACCAAGTCTTAAGATCTGGTATATAATCATTTTGAATGTTTGTAATATATATTTTTTAAATTGACATATAGTTAACATGTAATATAATGAATAGTTGTGAACTACTCAGTTTGATGAATTTTGACAATTGTAACTGCTACCCAGAATATTTATGATATTCTTAAATTGAGTGAAAATTTTCAAATATTTTCAAGTATCTTACTGCTGATCAGCAGTGGTATGAAATCAATAGTGGGCAGTACTCTAAGTAATAATCTGAATAGTTCGTGACCACACTTGAAATAGTGCATGATAATGAACATTTTGAAGTTCAACTTGACACATTTCCTAGGGGAGAAAAAAAATCTAACTAGTTGACTACAAATGGTTGGTGTTTATAGGCTTTACAAATCTTAATAACCAAACCTAGGAGTCTTGAATGATGTAATTAATTTCACAGAAATTAAACTTTATTATGGCTGGGGCAAAATGAATTCCCAAGAAGATAGTAAATTTGTGTTTGGTTATTTTCATAGCTACTATAGACAAGGGTTCTGCACCTCCTAAAAGGAAGCTTACTGCTCTCATGGCCACTGGCAATGTAACTGCACCCTCCCAGCACTCCCTGAGTGTGCCTGCCACATACACAGCCTTCCTCGTGTCTGTTGTAAAGCCAGAGACATGGCTGGTCTGTCTCGGTGTTCAGGGTTAGAATCCTGCATCCTGGTCCAAAGGCTCTTTACTCCAAAAGGAACATTAAATATGCACCTGTTCTGTAGTAGGTATTGGATAGGTACACAGCATCCCTTATAGCAGTGGTTCTCAACCTGTGGGTCG
>NW_006379287.1:0-1442 GCF_000327345.1 Myotis davidii
TTAGAATTGTGTCCTGTCACCTATCACATGGCACCCATATGACAACACATAGTAGGTCCCTACAGAGTCACAGTGACAATATGAATCACAAACCCAGAAAAGCTGATAGCATTATTGGGTCAATAATACTCAGAAAAAGCAAATGATAGTGCAATTGAATGTGTGAGTGTCAGCGTCTTGTAAAACAAGTAGGCATTTCACAGGGTGGGATTTGATCCTGTCATGCTAGACACACAACCCACATGTTCTAAGTGGAATGCTGCTGGTCTGAGCAGTTCTTTAAATTCTTCTCATTAAAACTGGATACAAGCCCCTAATAAGAAGACATTTTCTTACATTTCCATCTGTGAGTCGGAGCACAAAAACTGCAGAGTACTTTGCTTATCTCTCGATTCACAGGAGTCATGGAACCATGTGCTGTTATGCTGAGTCACACACAAAGAGGATAATAACAATAGCAACACATTAAGGACCACTGGAATTTGGAGGGCAGAGATGTCACCAAAGAGGTTAAGTTTCTGGGATAAATGGATTTGGAGTAGGTGGATAAGCATTTTACAAAGAAGGATTGAACATAGGAAGGTCTGTGATATTTTTGCAATTGCAATAGCCTTCAGGGGCCTAACATACACAATAAATGACTGAACAGGAGGACTTAAACAAAAGGCAGACATGAAGTCTAAGGCAACTGAAATATGAATAGACTGGCTACACGCACTCTATTCAAATTTTCTAAAGCAATCTGTAGGCCAACTAAAACATATTTAGGAGCCCAGAATCATCTGTGTGCATTAACTTTGTAACCATTATTTGGGATAAAAAGGAAACCAACTCTGAGTAGTAGATTGGGAAATAAAACTAATGTTTTGAATGCTAATTCAAGTCTGGACTGACTGAGTAGACCATGCAAGGAAAGTAAGGTTTCTTTTCTATTTACTCCCACTGAAATGTCTTCTTCCTTTTCCTGTTCATTGATTACCTGTGTTCTCATGTTGAGCCCCCTATTTCTTTTCCTTGTACATTTTTTCTTGGATGATCACACTAATTCCCATGAAACTATTAGCTGCCAATTCCTAAATCTCTACTCTGTTCATCCCTCTCTCCAGAATTTCAGAACTGTACATTCAGCTGTTTGTTAGCTATCTTATACATGCATGGTATAAGAGCACCTCAAACTCAAAAGGTCTATTGTCACAAACTAGCTCATCCTCCATTTCAAACCCTGGTGATTATCACTAACATTTAGTCAGTTTTTGTAACCACAAACCTTTGTAAGCAATATCCTTGACTCCGCTCCCTTACCCCATTTTGCTTGTCCCATCAGATGCCTGGAAGTACTGATTCTGCTTTCTACACATCCTCAGCTTTGCTAGTCAACATATCAATTGGCAGGGATACAATAAACACTCACTTGTTCACACACACACACACACACACACACA
>NW_006379288.1:0-1443 GCF_000327345.1 Myotis davidii
AGGTTCTTAGTTTCCTCATATGTAACAATGAAAAAAAAATTAATCTAGAAGCAATAGAAAATGATTAGAGTCTGCCTGATTTAGGATCCAATTGACCTTTTATTTGCTAGAAATACCATATTTATAGCAAAAGTAGTAGAGGTATCCAATGCTTTCACTATCACTTCATTTTCTGGAATTATTGAAAGTGTATTAGCTCTTGAGCTGTATCTTGGCAGATAAGACAGCACATCAGCCAAACAAGCAGAATGTACATCTCCCCTGGATCATCTCCCAGCCCTGATTATACTCAACCCTGGCTGGGGCTCTTGGAGAACTCTTGCCTAGTTACATAGTGCACACTCTGGCCAGATGGTGCAATCAACTGTGGTAGGTCTTTGCTTAAGAGATTCTAATAGGGTGAGTCTCCACTTAGGTACTCTTACCTAATGAAAAGTTCTCTTTAAATAAAAATTATCATCTTGGGCGTAAAAAAACATGACATCTGCATTGTTAACTAGACTGTCCCAAGCTACACTAGATATTAATGTAGTGACATGTTGTATAGCCAAATTGCCCTTATATTTCAACAAACTAGAGTGGGGTGGTGGATGGGCTGAGGAAGTGAGAGAAGTTAGACAATTCCTGGAGAAGAACTCTTAAAGCAATACTGTAGATCTTTGAAAGTTAATGAGTCTATAAGTAGCTCATCAATGGTGATGCTAAATAGACAGTGATTTCTAATAGAGTTGTTCTGACATCTAAGGTGACTTACCTATAACAGCTGAACCAGTATCAATTCTACATGTTTTACATAAAGATTTTTAAGAAATTCCAAATTTGATCCATCAGCTCAAGTTACTCAGCTGTCTCTTTTTAGGATAGTTTACTATGATAGAGTAATAAAAACAGATTCTTTTTGTTCTCAAATGATAGGCTTCACTTCAAAAAGCATCTTTTTTTCCTCCCCCAAAATAATTTTTAACCAATATCTGAATCAACATATATTACGCATTATGGAAAATAAGGAGGAAAGTAGAGTACTAATAATATGATAGTATTCTTTGGAAGAAAAACATATCGTAAAGAGAGAATATATAAACCCATTTGGTAATTCTCAAAGAAGCATTGTAATGTGAGTACATAATATATATTGTGGTTTATTCCCCAGTCATTCCATCCCAGACTTCATGAGCAAATTATGGAAAATCATCCCCCGTGACAATGATTCTTTCAGGAAAGAGCATGTGATCCAACTGTGGCTGTTGTAGGCATAATTCTAAAATGCTACCCCTCCCAAAGATGTCTACCCTAATCCCTGAAACCCCATGAAAATGATGAGATATCACCCTGGTGGTTACGTTACATTATTTGTATGGTTAGTCTTTAAAAAGGGGGTAGGCCTGATCTAATCACAAAAGCAGAAAGGTTTCTTCAATTGATGGGAGAAAGGAAAGTCAGAGA
>NW_006379289.1:0-1443 GCF_000327345.1 Myotis davidii
TTATCAAACAACTATTCTGAATTAACATTAATTGCCAAATAATTCTTAGTGATTATTGGTCATATGATTCAGATTGGGTTTTAGCTGGACATATGATTCAACCAAATGACACATGGTCAAATGGGGTGATTTGAGGAGCATTTCATAGAGGGACTGTTCACAAGGGTTTGGATAAAGAGTATGGAAACCACTTGAAGTGGTGCAGTAGCAGGGCAAAGAGAGGAATTAGTCACTAGCGTATGAAGATAGAGAAGTTGTGTGGAGTGGGTCATCTAAAAAGAGCTATGACCTTGTGTGGAGAGATGACCCCATTAATGGTTTCTGCTCTATCTTATTTATCTCCCTTTCTCTGATCTCCCATTCATGCTACCTTTGGCCAGATCCAACTGGAAGTCAGAGGACAAGGGAACCTATTGGTATAGTCCAAACAGTTTTGCCTCCCAGGGTACAGAACACAGCAGAGAGGGCCAGAGGATAGATTTGGGGTGACAAATGGAAGAAATCCAACCCACCATGACAAAACTGAGAGTATTAAAAATAATACTTTAGCTAAAAAAATCTGACTCCCCAGTGTTTTCATTTCTGGCTAACTTTTTTATTATGAGCTGGAAATTAGGTTTTTGAGACATAAATCTGCCTAAATTTATATTATAA
This sequence comes from Myotis davidii, assembly GCF_000327345.1. NCBI lineage: Eukaryota > Metazoa > Chordata > Mammalia > Chiroptera > Vespertilionidae > Myotis > Myotis davidii. The sequence continues at coordinate 655 of NW_006379289.1, forward strand.
AGAGTATTGTGTATTTTTCTTACACACCTATATAAATATTAATGATTTACATTGTTTTTCTTACTAGTGTCCTCAATTTGGTTGATATTTCATCATCATCACTCCTATTTTATCCACAGAGAATATGATCCATTATGATTTTTTAATATATCCTCATTTTTATGTGACCACTGAACTGGCCTGTTGCAGATTTGCCCCAATTATTTCAGCCATCTTCACGTTTGATTCTCATCACTATGGGTCAAATGAACTGTGTGGCCATCTATACTGATTATGAAGGGGCTTGCAGTGATAGGATTAGCAGTGCCATAGCCTGGTCACTTGCACAGAAACATTCTCCTCAAGAATCAGTTTTTCAAAATCAGCAGAAGAGAAGAAGCTGACCCTTATTTTCCTTTTGAATTCTCAACTACACTGTCACCCGAATTTTTCAAAAGTAATATAGTAGGACAGGTGTCCTGAAATAAGTGCCCAGCATCTTTGGACGAGCAAGTGGATGATAATATCCAGATCTGAAGTTCACAGCAACAGTGGACTGACCATCCTAGTTATCCTCAGGGAGCCCCAAACTGCATGACGTAGTTTCTGAAAGAGGCAAAGCAAGACAAAGTGAGAGCAAGTTTTGAAACTGAAGAGTAGCAAAATTTTATGCAAAAATATATAATACCAAAATGAAACTTAGTAGTCCAGTTTTCTTTCTAGTTAGAGTTAATCATTAAAATTTCTAATAATGAGCTATCCTATATAATAAAACGTTAATATGCGAATTGACCAAATGGTGGAATGACC
>NW_006379290.1:0-1443 GCF_000327345.1 Myotis davidii
TGTCAAAATTTTATGCACAATGAAAGTCATTTATTGAAAACTAGCTATTTAATAAGAATCAAACCAGGAGCTTTATATAAAACTGGGGGGTTGTATAAAATCCTAAACCTTTGCTACTCCAAATGTGGTCACCAGACCAGCAGCGTCAGCCTCGCCTGGGAGCTCAAGCTCCACTGCACACCTACTGGATCAGATCACCTTGCACAAGCATCAGAAATTTGAGAATTGCTGCTCTAAGCCACATTATCTCCATAATAAGCAGGAAAAGAACGAAATACAACTTGACTTGATAACCAACCAAAGTCACAGGGCTGGTCAGGGGAAGAGGCTGAGTGTCACCCCCTGGGGAGCCTGACTCTGTGCCTGTACATCCGCTACTGCACCGCAGGCCATTAGGTCACTCTGCCCACTCAACACGACCTGCAGGCTTCTAGCAGCATTTGCTTCTTAAGCAGCCTGAAAGCTCCATGGGCCATGGCTCTGAATGTCTTGCAACAGTGTCCTGTTGTAGGGGGGAGGACACACTGGTTGATTTTCATGAGACAAAGTCTTTCATCCAGAAAACTAAGGGAAGATGCTTTTCAGAAAAAGCATCCTGGAGATTTTCCATCTTCCCCAAATAGCTGTTTGTGAAGTCTAAGACTTGATGTTTAAGATCATCAGAGTTCAAAAGGGAGAAGACACAGGACTTGGAGTATTGGAGACTGTACAGATTGTGCTGATACATTATTCTTCCTCTGAGAATGAGGATAATTAAAGGGCATGTCTTAATGTTAAACTAAGGTCCAGAGCAAAGGATAATTTTAGAAGGTAACAGGTAGCAAGGTTTTGTTTAAGCTTCTGTTGTTAAAAATGGCCATTTCTTAAATATGCTGTGTCTGTGGGTTGGACTTAGCTTCCTGCTCTTCTGTTTGAACATTCTTGTGCATGAAATTCAACCTCCTTCTCTTTTCATAGTGGAAACTACTGGTTTTAATAATTTTCATGGTTGAATTAAAAGGTTATCTTTCAAATATGAAGACTAAATGGCTCATGAATGACTGATTTACCATCTTATATCCATGTTATGCCCGTTGTCTGGTTTATGGATAAATCACAAGTGCTCACAGCAGGGCTTCTCAGTAGCATGGTCTGAGGTGTCCTTGCATCTAAACCTTTTTAGTTGCCTGTTAAAATGCAGATACCCCAACATACCACCTATGGAAAGAGATCTGTGAAGGTGGGGCTGAAATTCGCATTTTTAATAATGACCACAAGTCCTTCTTATGTCCCAGAATAGGAGGATTTGTGCACAGCATCATGTAAGGCAAAAGGGCTTTCCAAGTATCCTATAGGAAACTGGTAATCCTATGATAAAATCATCAAGAAATGCAAGCACATGGTTCTGTAGCATTTAGGAATCTATCATTAAAAGAGTTTTTATTGATTTTTTTAGAGAGAGAG
>NW_006379291.1:0-1444 GCF_000327345.1 Myotis davidii
AAAAAAAGAACATCTTAGATAGAATAACATTTACCAATATATTTAATAGTGTGCTGTGTTTAGAAAACTACAGATTATTTACCAATCCTAGGATGTAGGATGTAAATGAATGAGATAGATAAAATTGAATTGAGGCAGTGGGAAGATGGGAGTTAAATATCCAGTAAGGAGTTCGGACTTCCTCTATAGAGATAAAGGGAGGATGTCAAAGTGACCTGATTAAGTCTATAGTTTAGAAAGATAATGATGGAATGAAATATGGAAAGATTCAGTAATGGGAGAAAAGTTCAAAAATACAGAAAAGGAGGTATAATGGAGCAAAATTTTGGCTAAAATACCAAGCTCAAGCAATGGAAGAGGGACAAGTCTAGTAAAAGAAACTGTAGATGTTCACATTCACTTATTAAATATCAACAATCCACAAAAATCTAAGTATTGATGGATAAAGACATTTTTCTTCAAAACAAAAAAATACAGTTTACTTGGAAATGATAATATGTGAACTTGGCAGCAAATAGTCATTAAAACTAATGGTAATTACTAAAACTTCTTGAGTACCTACCACATGATAAATGCTATACCCAATTTATTATTATTATGATTAAACATATGTAGAAACTGAGCTCCAATGGGTGCTAGGGTGGAGCAGGAATTTCAGCCTAGGTCTATTTGACTGCTATGTCCTTACTCTTCATCTCCATCTCTGGCTCTCTCTCATAGTAATTTATTAACCACAGTCAAAATCAATGTTATTCTTGTCTCTCTTTGTGGATACTGAGTCACATAATGGGAAAACAAAGAAAACCACAGATCCCTGCCAGGAGTACTGAATTAATCTTTGACAAATTTCTTTGAACTCTTCCTCTCTCCCAGTTCCCATAGTTGCTCAATTCTTGCTGTAAGAAATGCTTTCCTTTGGATTCCCAGTCACTGGGGCCCATAGAGAAATTCAGTATCTGTGGGAGAGTTCATTAATTGGATACATGGCAGGATTTCCCGGTTGTTTCCAGAAAATGGAATGATTTGTTAACAAGTGTCGCAATTCTGCCTGGAGATAAAATCACCAAATGACAGGGCAGTGGCAAAATTTTACCAGATTCCCAATAAAATAACATGATGCAGTCTCCATAAAAGAAAAGAATCCAAGCCAAACTAGCAAAAACAACAGGCCGTCTCTTTTTTATGTATTTTGATGTGGGAAAGGTAATACTAACTTCTATAACAGACAAACTCAAGATTAATGGCTTAATACACTAGGAGTTTGTTTTTCATCTTTTAGCTATTTCATATAGTCAGGGGTTGACAAATGATGACCCATAGGTCAAGTCTGAGTTGTGCCCAATTTTATCAAGTTTTATTAGAACACAGCCTTGATATTGACTTGTGTGTCATCTATGGCTGCATTTGTGCTAGGGCAGCAGTGTTGAGTAGTTACAATAGAGAC
>NW_006379292.1:0-1443 GCF_000327345.1 Myotis davidii
GGGAGAGAAGGCATAGAGGAGAGCTGGGCACACTTTAAGAAAAAAAGGGTCCATATATATGTAGGCAGTTTTTACTTTGCCCAGTACATTCACACTGGAACCTGTTCTCACTTTGCATGGTTCTCTACCAGGCAAGGCAAAGGAAGGAAACAACTGCATAAATTTCTATTAATAAGGTACCACGAAAAGCATGAACTGCATACACATACACCAAATTTATCGAGTCTGTTGTGTGAAACAGGCTGATATTAAGTACTCTGAATAACATACCAGGTGTATAAAATGAGATGTTGCAAGAAACTTAGTCTATATTACCTGTGAGAAATAGATCCACTATATAGTTTGCTTTAAAAATGTTTCTATATCAGTATTTCATTGCAAATCATCAAAGAAGCCCTCTACTTATGAATAGTAAGTTGATTGGGGCAACGTCAGAGGTTCAAAATTTGCAGTTGCACAGAAATGTAACTTAAAACGTTTTCTTATTTCTGAGTATCTTGAGCCCCCATTTCTGCTAATGGCAGAAAACTGAAATCTCATCCATTTTAGATAACTTTTGATTTAAGCAGTTTTAGTAGTCTTACCAAATTTGGGGTTTTCCACCTACTCTTTTCCTCCCTGAGGGTGATCTAAGTTTCCAAAGGCTAACATAGCACCAGGGAAATATGTCTGGTTCACACATCATCTGAGCTTGGTCCTTGCTGGCTGACTTCTATGATCCAGGTTTCTGAAATGTCCCCACAACATACGTGCTCATGTTCAGGGTCCCACCACAGCCTCCATATGCCAGAGAACCAGTCTCTATAGTCCTGATCCCAATCACAGGGCTCCTTCCTAGCAATGGGCTCAGCACCTTCATTTCTCCCTCACACTTCAGCACATGGGGGCTTTCCCTGAGCTATATGGACACACCCTCTCACTGTGGGGTAGTTATCTTCTGGTCACAGGATGGCTGCAGTAGCTCTGGTCAACACACAACCAAATTCAAAGCAGCAAAATGCAGCACAAGGCTGTTTCTCCTTCTGAACCTTCCTCTTATGAAACCCCTCCCACTTCACTACTCATTATCTCATTGGTCAGATCTGGTCAATCTACCCTAGACCAGGAGCCAGGGTACCTTACCTAAGACTCCATACCTCAATGAAATCATGGTTCCCCTAGCAGGAAGCTCTTTGGGGGGGGGCGAGGGGGGAGGAGGGGGACTCTTCCAGTGTTTTCCCAGCACCTCCCAGTCGGTAGCCACAGCATGCCTCCAGGCCTCACTGCTGAGGTGCCATGCTGTATACAGGCTTCACTAGGTTTGTGGTCTCACCAAATCCAACACCCCCTGTCCCTGGGCTCAGCCCCTTCCCACCCAGGGAGTCCCACTATGCCCATTCCAGAGCTCAAGAGCACAGGGACCAGGTCTCCAGCACTCAGGGAAGTCCACAGGTTTCTTTCCCT
>NW_006379293.1:0-1442 GCF_000327345.1 Myotis davidii
AAGGAAGGAAGGAAGGAAGGAAGGAAGCTGAGAGTCTTTCTTGTTCTTTACAAAATGATAGTCAGTGGAAAACTGGAACCAGCTTGTCACTAGCAAAGCCCCAGATAAGAGCAGTATGGTTTCTCCAAACTGTCTGTTCTCCATGACTGAGTGTGGACGCCAACCATTATAACTATTCTCCCTTAAGAGAAAGTAGAATCGAAATCTGCCAATCCAAAGAGGAACTAAGTCTACCTAAAAGGACAGAAAACATGAGCAAGGGGTTGTGGGTGCCTTAAAAACAAAACTAGACAAGCAAAAGCAACAAACAAAACATTTTGATTTTAGAACAACTTGTGATAGGAATTTGAATCTCGGGGATTCTATAAATGCAAGTGTGACATCCGCAGCTTGGTTAGCCAAAACATCAGATTATTTCACGGATCCAGAGGAGAAAAGTTAGCTTTCAGAAATTTATCTCTTGCTTAAGTTAATTCTTAAATTTAGTGCATCAGTGCAAGACTAATAAACAAAATCCCCCAAGAATGCCTTAGGACCTCATGCTGTAGTATCCTTGTTCAAAACAAAACAAAACAAAACAAAAACTCTGATTTTTGTTATGCTTATAGTCAAATAAAGAAGAGCTTAAAAAAAGAAGAGACAATAGTATCCCTTCTTTTGTCAAATATTAGCTAAGTTACTCCAATACAGCATTTTAAAAAAAAATTACCAAGCCTTCATTGGGTTCATTTTAATTGCATCTAATATAATAGCTTATTTGGGGTGTGTGGGGGAATCTAGCAGGTTACATTATTTCAGAGCTTTTAAATATTATATGTTATTCATTTTTAAAGATCATTTTATCAATGGATACCAACTTTCTTGTAAATGAATGTACTTAATTCTTTTGGAAAACCTTTAAGGTTTTGGAAAACCTTAAAACTATAAAAGAAGACAAAGAAAAAATAGCCTTTAAGAACATTTTGATGAATAACGTCTACCTTTTATTGAGTCTGGAGCAAAATGAGATTGCTAGCATTGCTGAGTGCTGGTAAAGCACCTCTGGATCAATGTGAATTTGTTTAACTATGGATTGTGCCTCATAAAATCACCAATGGTGAGATGAATTGCATCTTTGCTTTCTTTGATGAGGTTCATACTGTTATTCAGCAATTTTAATTACTTATCCTTTCCATAATAGATGCCAATATCAAAAGATCATATAACTTGAAAAATCACAATGGCTGGCCATCCCAGATATCGCTGAAATTGATTTACACCAATCATACATTGAAGATACACCTGAGAATTCTAATATTTTATCCCTTTTAAAAACAATACACAGTAGAAGAGAATAAAGCAGTCTAGCTACATAGGTAAACAGGGATTTCTTTTTTCAAGAGCAGATCCTATCTCTTTTAATTCTGGGGTAGCAAAGGAGTTGGGAGCTTTGATTTTTTTTC
>NW_006379294.1:0-1444 GCF_000327345.1 Myotis davidii
TCCTGTCCCATTCCTTCTCATCACTTCATAGGTCATTATAGAACTTAGTCAGTAATGAAAGTGGGAAGGGAAAGAAAGTAAAACCATTTGGCTTCTTATTAAAGCTTTGATAACAAAAGTTCTTGGAAGAGAGAGTTGAGATCATCATCAAAACAAAAATTTGGTTTTATCTGTGGATTTACATTACATTCCACCATCCAGAAATGATGGATACTTAAGAGGTTGCTGTATTCAGAAAATCAAGGGTTGTTTTCTTTCTCCTTCTACCATACTAGGGAATCCCAGAGCCATATCTAGTGGGATGCAGAGAAAAAGTATACTGCGTCTTTTAGTTCCCTCATGAAACCTATGAAAGTAAGGTCAAGTTACCATGAGTCCATCTAAAAGAAAAAGAGAAGAGAAAGGCAGGGAGTGGGGAGAGGGCACAGAGAAGAAGGGGAGCAGTGGGGGAGGAGGGAGAGCAGCACCCCGGCCTCCCTGCCCTGCTGATCTTTTGGAGCTGGGGCGGCTGGGACTTCCAGTGTGGCTGGTGAAGAGGCGGGGCCACCCCTTCTCCCCTGACCTTAGCCCAACCTCCAGGAAATGCGTTGGATCAGGGGTGACCCTCCCAATTCCTCACACCCACGCAGGGCTGGCTGTGCTCACCTCGGTAAGAGAACCACTCCATCCAGTGCTTGAAATCACGCAAGTTACAGTCACACTCCCAGGGGTTGTCCCCAACCTGCAGTAGCTGCAGACTTGCTAGGGGTTCAAATGTCAGCCGATCCAGGTTCTGCAGGCGGTTGGAGCGCAGCGATAAGGAGCGCAGAGCAGGGAGTCCGTCAAAAAGGCCAGTGGGCAGCTGGGCCAGGCCGTTGATGGACAGGTCTAGGTGGCGGAGCAGGGGCGAGTGCTGCAGCAGGTCTCTGTCCAGGGTCCTGATGCTGTTATTGCGCAGCTGCAGCTCAGTCAGATTCGTCAGGTCCTCGAAAATGGAGCGGGGCAGCTGGTCCAGGAAGTTGTTGGATAGGTCCAACCGCTGCAGACTGGACAGATTGGCGAATGCCCAGCTTGGCAGGGCACTCAGCTTATTGTTCAAGAGCAAGAGAGTTCGGGTGGCAGCAGGCAAGTCTGGGGGCACCATGGTGAGGCCTAGGCCACTGCAATCCACCTCCAGGCTGCGGGTGTCACACTTACAGGAGAAAGGGCAGGTGGGGAGGGCCTCCACAGCACACAGGGCGATCCAGCAGGCGATCCCTGGTGGGGAAGCAGGGAGGTGGGCGGACGGGGAGAACAAAAGTGTCAGGTGGGAGTTACCTCCTCCTGCCTCTGTTCCCTCCTAACTAGTTCATACCACAATGGCCCAGGCCACAGTCAATGCACAAACACTTACTGGCCACATAAAAAGATAATTTTAAAATCCCAAATACTGCCATAACCAGTTTGGCTCAGTGGATAAAGCGTT
>NW_006379295.1:0-1443 GCF_000327345.1 Myotis davidii
CGTGGCATTAGGAAGGTTGAGAACCACTGCAATGAAGGGATGCATTTTCCTGATGAAAATTGTTTTAGTAATATCACAGTAAATTCATTATCATGGCATGTATGCCTTGCTTTTATAAATTGAAGAAGAAAGCCTCTCTGAGGTCCAGAGATCGAGAATAGCACTATCACAGCAGATACACAGGTTTCTGCTTATAGTTATTCATCTTCTATAGCCTTTTTCCTTATATGGACCCTTAAAGTGTGATATTTGCCTCAAAATGTTTTTCTCTAATTCATTCTGAGTGTTTATATGCCAAATTATAAAGTGATGGAAGGATGATACATTGCTCATTTTGCCAAATGCCTTTTTCCTTATTCCCTAGCTTTATTGCTGCTTCTATCCCTACTCAAAACTAAAATTAGTTATACTATTGATTTCACATAAAAACCAACAAACAGATAATCAGCTCTTCCTAATGCTTTTCTGGGGACCCATCTTAGAGCAGGACCTTTTTTTGATGTTGAAAATTGACATATGTGCTCAAAAAAGAGTTTCTATCTGAGCTGTCTGGTTTAAATAGAACAGTTCAGAGACCATAAAGAGTGGGACAAAGCAGGAGAATAATGGAATAGGTGTTTCATTATGTCGAGTATGAGTAATACTACTCATATTTTACATAAGAAAAACAAGCAAAAACCTGTTTGTTTCTAATGTACAAGTCAAAGGAGTCTCTCTCCCATCCAACATTGCTTCATTCTCTCTAAAAATTTTTTGTTGAAATTCAGCTAATCTAAAACTAATTCATCATTCTCCTATAGCCGCCTTCCTTCCCAGTTATCCTGACCCAGTGAAGGCATAGCCATTGACTCAGCCAACAGACCTGGAGATCTCTACTTTCTCCCTGATTCCTCCTTCATATCTAACAAGCAATCACCAAATCCACTGGTTCTCACTCCTGTATGGCTCATTTATGCTTCTCCTTTTACCCACAATGCATCAACTGCCTTTCAAATTCCATCAATTTCTCACCTGGACAAAAGCAGCCTATAAACAGGTAACTTTGTATTCCTAATCATTCCTTGCCTTAGTGATGAGAATACTTTTTCTGCAGTTATATTCTGTTATGCCCTGTTGAAAATAATTTAGAAGTATTAGGGCATCTGCCTAAAGTGCAAGTGTCTTATATTGTACACATTATCTTCTGGGATTTTCCTACATCAACAGGCTCCATTGCTTGGGGAAAATATCACTCTTAATTGGCTTATTTTCTAGCAAATGAACACTGTGAATTTAAAAAAATATATATTTCATTCAATTTCAGCCTATCCATCATAGGTTATATGAACATATTTTGGGACTCTAAGACTTTCATTCAAAAGGTCGGGATATGGGCCTTGGCCTGTTTGGCTCAGTAAATAGAGCATCCGATTGTGGACTGAAGGGTCCCAGGTTCAATTCAGG
>NW_006379296.1:0-1444 GCF_000327345.1 Myotis davidii
TGTTTACTAATTATTGTATTATTTTCCATAAGAATGACTGTAAATCTACTTTTGCCCCACTCTGTATTTCTTACAATTGTGGAAGCTAGGTAGTCCAATATGGAGATGCTGGCAGATTTGGTTCTGGAGTGAACCCACTTTCTGGTTTGCAGGTGACTTTCTTCTAGCTGTGTCATCATGTGGCAGAGAGCAGAGAAGAGGAAGAAAGCCGTCTGCCTCTTCTTATAAGGGCCCTAATCCCATTCATGAGAACTCCACCCTCATGCTCTAATTACCCAAGGGCCCCAGACCCTAATGCCATCAGATTAGGGGTTAGGATTTCAACATATAATTGTAGGGGTCACAAACATTCCATCCATAATAATGAGTATCAGACTTCAAGAAGATGCCACAAATGAGATGAGCATTAGGGGGAAATTGAGAAGGAGATAACTATATTTTGCACAAGGTAGGAATGCAGGGATATAAACACTCTATGACAGAGGTTAGCCAGAAGTAGATTATAGATAGCCACAAATTCTCACTCCTCCTCCCATTGAAAGGTGGCATCTCGCTTCCTTCTTCTTGAATCTGGGCTGACTTTAATGGCTTATTTGGCTAGAGCAATATAGCAGAAGTGACAATTTAGGATTTCTTATGACTTAGAGTTTTGAAACTTTCTCCTAGCCTTTTTGAAATATTCTTTCTGGTAGATCATATGTAGAAATCCTACTACTCTGACCTTTCTGCTGAAGGGGCAAGGGGAAGGCTTTCCAGGTGATAGTCCTAGACAGCCTAATCTTTCAACCATCCCCATTAAGAATCCAGATGTAAATGACCATCCAGAGTTGCAGACAAAGGTTCCTATCTCATTCTTTTCTTTGAAAGATTAAAGGCCTAAGTGAAGACACCATGAGACTTCAGAAGTAATATAAATTCTATAACATACCCAATCTGTACACATAAAATTACACACACATCTCCATAATTCACACATTCTTCTAGTCTATGAAATGACTCACACCCTTTCCCAACAGAGCCACACATGATGGGCTTGCCACAGACTCTAGCTGCCACCCTGCTGTGCACTGACCTCCAACTACAGACTTGGAGTCTGTAGCCAAATCAACACTGAAAGATAATTTATTTTTATATACAAGGGGCAAGCATTCATCCATATCCATCACACCTTTCCAAACCATCAGGCCTTTCTTTCTCCCATACAAACGTCCAAAAATCTTTGTCTAGCCAGGGTATTGACTTTAACCCTGGATTCAAAAAGACTACACACACTTCAAAATCTTCTAAGTCCCCTCTCTTGAAGCATTTAAATAAATGTCTACACACTGAGAGCTGCCTTTTTGTTTAACTCTATCTCAAAAGAAAGTCAAAGACAATTTTAAATAGATTTCACAAATTTCTCTTATTTTTTTATTTGAAATTTAAGGTAAATCCCCCTCTAAAT
>NW_006379297.1:0-1444 GCF_000327345.1 Myotis davidii
AAGCAAGGGCCACCCCACCCCAGGGGCTGTCTGGAAGCCACCGGCAACCAGCAGACCCCAAAGCCCACCCACTGCTGCGTGAAAGTGCTCCCCAGCGTGGCAGAGGGAGGAGGGTGTATTTTCTGCTGCTGCATCTCCTGAGGTGCTTTTTATTAAAGCCATTTTTTGTCATGTTAAGCAGCTGCTGCAACACAAAGGGAAACTGTCAAGTAATACAGCTTTTGGAAATGGTGACATTTTCCTTGTAAAGGCTTTGTCCTCCATTTCCCTCCACCCTCTTTCAAACCGCCTATCGCTGGGGTGGCTGTGGGCATGGACCATCGGCCTGACAAGTGGCTCCATTTGCTGTTGATCGGAAACAGAGGTTGGAACAGGGCATTCCTCGCTCTGAATGAGTTGCAATCCTTATGAAAAACTGGCTCTGTGCTCTCTGGCTGAGGCACCAAGTACCCATATAAGAGACCTTTGGCACATGACTTTGTGGATGGGAAAGAATGGGACTCACACGCTTGGAGCTGCCTGCCACCTGGAACCTGGGTTAGGAAGCTTGGGTGTACCCAAGGCTAAGAAGAGGCTCCCCTGACCCACACATGGCACTCAACCTCCCACTCTCCCCCAATCAGTGCCAGCACGCAGGGCACTTTTGTGTTTGGTGCTTGTTCCTTTTTAATCAACTTGTCCACCTGTGCCAAAGCCGACCTTGGCAACCCTTTCCTACTCATGGATGCAGCTTCTTCGTCCCCACTTCAGGCTCAGTCTTGGCCTAGATTTTAAGACAAATGTCCTCATTCCAAGGCACGATGCCCAGCCTGGCCCTGAGCACACTGGCTTTGTTGGAAAATAGAATTGCCCACTTCCCAACCCATGACAAATTCAAAATCCCACACATATGAAACAATCTGCCTTTCCATGTGTCTATACAGCTACTCCCACTGTACGTATGGCTGACCATGTTGGAACTGTGTGACCATTGTCTCCTCTGCTTTCTATTAATTCCTGAGACCTCTGCTGTCTTTACTTTCTGCCTAAATCAGCTTGGACTTTGTGGTCCATTATTCCATTTGGTTCAGCACCTTCAACTCCCTTGCTCATTACTCTTTTTGTCACAACCTTTTCACCAAATTCCAATCCTGGGTGAATCCAGTTTTCTGCTCTGAGCTATCACTGAGGAGTTAGGCACAGCTCATGGCGTAACAGGGAAGAATGATTTCTTTATAAGCTCATGTTCCCCAAAGACAAGTGGCCCCTCCACCCTGTCCTACAATTTTTCTACTCTTCGTTGGTCAACTCATACCACCACTTGCCACAATGGCTTTTTCTCCTTTTCCATTCATCTCAATCCTTTCAATTCCCACTTATATCATTTTTCTCTCCACAGATACTTTATTTTACTTTAGAGAAAAAGAGAAGCCACTAAATCAGCAGTTCTCAACCTGTGGGTCGC
>NW_006379298.1:0-1445 GCF_000327345.1 Myotis davidii
TTAGACAGGATACCTGTCAGAACCAAGGAGGGAAAATGTCAGCAGAAGGGCAATCTTGTGCCTGGTACCTGTCCAGAGCTAAGGGTGGAAGAAAGAGAGAGAGAGAGCCCACTGCTTAGGGTCCCAAGTCTTGCAACAAGCTCTAGCTGGAGAAATGGAGATGAAACAGTAATGCCATGGAATTCTAGATCAAGAACTATAATATAATAAAATAAGGTATCCTAGTGCAAGAGGGAGGCAGAAATGATTAACCAATTTTTCCCCTTTGTAAGGATTCAGTTAGAAACCAGGATGGATTTAACCATGCCAGTGAAGTTCTGAGTAAGTTCAGCTTTAATGAATAAGAAAGGGAGGCAGAGGAAAATCAGATGCATTTCGTACGTAGTTTTGTTCTTGTGGACATATGCATGCCTGGCAGAAGGAGCCTTCTACAAGGAGGTGTCCCTCTGTCAAAAGCTGCCAAAGTGGAACACTATAGACTTATTTTTGTTTAAGAGAAAAGATGTTTTACTTTTTCATACAGTGAGTCCTACTCACTAAAATATATGCTTCATCGATCCACTTGGGATTGTCATTCAGAAGATAGCCCTTCCCTCTGTAATCTAAAATGAATGACGAGAAGGAAGAACAAAATCCCACAGTTCTCCATGGTAAAGATCCCAAAATTTTATAGCGGCATTTTGAAAAGACTATACTTCACTATACTTTATCAAATTACAGAGAAATATTTGGCCTAGTTCAAGGTTATGGTATATGAAAGTGATAAGAAATCTAGTAAGCTCTCTTAACAGCTAAGAAAAAAATTAAGATTTACTTGTACACTTGAGCTTCTAGAGAAACTACTATTAATAGTGGATTTGATTCCTGTTATCTGTTAATGTGCCCATCGAAAATCAAAGTATCTTCCATGATCAAGACATGCTGCATCTTTTAAAATAAGAGCCACTTTCTTGCTTCTGAAACACGTGGTATTAAAAGTTGGTTGCATCATTATGTTTCATCAGAAGTTGTTAAAACAGCTCTTTTTCCAAATAACTGACTTGATTAAATAATGCTCTTCCCTCACCTTTTAATGTGCATTCAAACAGCCTACTTATTACGGCTTAAAAGGGCAAATTTAATGGACTAATGAATGCAGCAAAGTATGGAAACAGCTATTCTTGGTGACACTCACTTCCTCACACTGTAACATCTTTTTATTGTATTTTAAAACAGTATAAAATATTTGTCATTTTTGAGTTCAGACATTCAAATACCTATTGTTTCATTAGGACTGCCGTGCATCAAATAGCAACACATATCTGTAAAATGTAAATAAGAGAGAAGCAGTTTTAAATGATTTGTATGAGACTTGAGATAAAGATACAAGTAAAAATTTGACTATGTAATCCCTAATTGGGAGTCATTTTCCCTCAGCAAATTCTTATAAGGTAACAGGAAAAAAA
>NW_006379299.1:0-1445 GCF_000327345.1 Myotis davidii
TCTCTGAAATCAATAAAAACATATATAAAAAATAAAATAAAAGCTATCATACTAGTGGTAACTATGGATTAAATTCACACAGGAAGTTCAGAAGGTGAGAAGGCACTAGCTAGAACCACCTAAATGACATCCACATGCCACTCATTTGCTCATAGAGCTTTCCTAGGGATGGAGGAGAAAGGTAATTTGGTATAAAGACTCTTCTAGTCTTCTTTCTCTAAGTAATAAAAATGTATGTTGGTATCTGCAAAGCAACAATAAATTAAATTAATGAAATTAAAAGATAAAAGTTATAATATTCTTATCCTTTGCTACATTGATTAAAACAGAAAGTTATTTCCTGGATAACAGAAAGAAGAAGTGGAAAGAGAAGATGTCTTGAGTGGCCATAGGGCAATCCAATTAGATCAAGTCCAATCGAATAATATTACAAAAGGAAGAGGGGTAGGAGAAGGAAATTTGATCCATGACAGGGACTCTTTGGGGAAGAGATGTATAATTTCTAGAAAGAAAGCAATATGCCATATTTTTTTAAAAGACAGAAGGGTCTTCTAGCATTAGGAAATGGGAAGAAATTAGTGGATCTACAAAGAAGAAATAGGGGAATGGAGATAGACATTTATGTAACTTACATGGACGAGCAGTAGCTATTTTCTCTTCCTAAAACTAATACCATTATCTCAGTGTACAGTCCACAGGGACTTATCAATTTGCTAACTAATATTGTACCTGGAACAAAGATCGGTCATTAAATGTAGTTTGAAGATGAGCAATAAGTGAATGAATTCTCTGGCTCACCTTAACTTATTTCTAATGTTGAATAGGGATACATGAAATGAACAGAATCAGAGTTCTAAGCAGGAAAGTAAAGGGTTTATTGATAACATGGTCTTATCCATGCTCCCATTTTAGAAGACATGTGATTTTGTAGATTTAAAAAAGAATGGTTAGTTAAATAAATAGAGGTACAGAACAGGATCTGGTCACTACACCAGGAATTATTCTGAAAACCTAATGAACACCTGGCTATAGAGTATATTAAACTGAATCATCTAGAAGTCCTCCAGATTTATACTAACTTTAAAATCAAGTCTATGGGGAGGGAGAACGTTATTAGATAACACTATAAAACTGGTTATATTGAAGGACATTCACCATTACAATAAAACAAATTATGCAATTGGTACAAACAAAAGAATAAAATGACTAAAAAGAGGGTCAAGAATTCTACTGTGTATTCAAAGTCCAGAATATCAACAACTTTTGGAGTTAAATTCCAAATAGTAAATCGAGATTTTCTGTTTGAAACCATGATTATAGCAATAAAAAGTTACACTCTGTTCTAGTAAAATCTTGGAAGAAGAAGATTTAGATGAGCTCTACATGTCATGAAGATGGAAGCTTGTGTGGAACTAACTCAAGTGATTTGAATGCATAAAAAAAAA
>NW_006379300.1:0-1445 GCF_000327345.1 Myotis davidii
TAGTCAACATTGATGGTCCATCAGGATGTTTCTTCCAGGGGGGCATTTGGACCTCAGAGCCTTCGCCACCCTGATCTGGCATTGCAGAAGCTGCCTCCTTCCCCTCTTGATCTAATTCAGCCTTGCCATTTTATGGATGGAAAAACGGGTTCAGACTATTAGACGACTCTCTCAACAGTTAGGTATGGGGAGAGGAGATTGGCTCCCAGACTTAGGCTAGTTGTTACCCACTGTGTTCTCTCTCTCTCTTTTTCTGTCAAATCTTTTTTGTTGTTATGGTTACTGTTTGGGGGAGGGAGGGAAGAGTAGGAACATAAGGATAACAGAAGAGGGAAACTTTGCAAGAATATATTTTCTTATTTTTTTCTTCTCTAATCATGAGCGAAATGAGGCCCAACTGACTCAAAAATTATTAATAGGAAAAAATGGAAGCTTGACATTGTTTATTTTATTTTTAACCATGCCTTAATGTCACTTCATAAGGACCATCTTGGATGCACACTTGCTGTCATAAAAATACCTTTCTTTAACATATTGATGTGGAGAGATTCGACTATATATGAAATTTACTATGGTCACAGTATCTAAATAATAATAATTAATAATAATAAATAATTAGTAGTAGGGTTTTAAAGGCAGATTTCTTAATGCTAAAAATAAAATATTATGGTCAAAAAAAGTCTGCTCCTTAAAAACAAACAAACAAAAACATTTCCAGTTTAAGATCTGATCAGAAATATGAAGCAGTCCTCCAGTAATCTGTAATAAACACAGCAAAGGCAAATTTGGCCATCACGGGCGTTTTGTGAGATGGCAGCTTCCCAAGGACTTGAATGTCAGAACAAATAGTGCCTCCTGCTGTGCTTCAAGGTTAGTGCCCCAGAGACGTGGGCCTGGGTCAGGAAGGGCGTCCCAGGATATCTTTAGCCCAAAGAAGACCTATTAGAACGACCATGTCTCCTGGGGTCAGAATGTGCATGCTCGGGGCTGGGCTGTAATTGAATTACCTCTGATACAGGGAATAACATCCCTGACCTAAATTCAGGGTGTTTGTCTGCCAGCTTTTGGCACAAGGTTGGCTCATCATTTCACTCCCATTTAAAAATCTTAATTGCTATAATAGCTGGGTCTGCCAAGTTTACCAGTCGGCCAAAGTCTTGGAAGAATTTTAACCAAAGGATAGAATTTCCATCTGGTGTTGACTAAATCCTGAAATTGCTGCCACTGCTACTGCGGCCGCTTCGCCTTGGCTTCATACCTGTGGGGCCCGACCACATCTGGAGCTCATCTATAAATCAGAAGCTACCGTCCTTGTTGGGGGCTCTCACGGACAAGGCTGAAAACTGCAGCACCCAGCGTTTTAAGGACGAGGCCAGAATTACTCATAATTCTGACGACAGAGTCTCACTTACATTCGTCATTCTGCATTGGTTGGTTTCCCAGAG
>NW_006379301.1:0-1445 GCF_000327345.1 Myotis davidii
ACAATACTGTGGTCATGGCATTTCCCTCCCAGTCAAGTGAATAAAACCCGCCTGCTTGGTTAACTCACTGAATTCCCTACTCCTGTCCCTTTGCTAACTGATTAAAAAGATATTTCTGACACAGTCAGAATGTAGTATTCATTTATTCTTATTTGTATTGATTAACTTGGCTGAGAGCCATCAACATAGTGGGACAGCTGTGGGGGAAGGCAATGTGCTCTAGGGTGCTGGTCCCCAAACCTGGCTGGGTATGAGAATCCCTGGAGCATTAAATTAAAAGCAAACACAAACACACACACACAAAAAATGACATTCTGATTCACTAGGTCTGTGTTTTTTAAACTCTCTCCAGGTGTTTCTAATGTGCAGCCAGGTTTAAGGACCAGTACTCTGGGGAACTTGTATTTTTTAACAATGACCTTGGTGTAGCAGGCAAGAAAGGGTACACAATGTCTTATTTACTGTACTGATTCATTCTTGTTCTCTCAGCTAAGGCTTTCAGCGCAGGTGCTATGTACATTGTCACTTTGCTTGATGAAATTCTTAAGATATCAGACGATCAATAACAATGAAATGACCTCTTCCGCTAGGATTTTTCCTCCCTTGTTATTATTGGCAACATACGTGGTAAACCTATCCAGCACCCAGGCAACCTTAAGCTAATAAATAATAGTGTGTGTTCAGAAAAAGCAGTCCATCCAGGCCCCTTAAAATACATTATTAAAAAGTGTACACATTTTGTTGGAAAAGAGTAAAAGTGCCAATTTGTATAAAAATGAAACACTACATGAGAAAATTGTATGCTATGCCCCAGGGACCCGTGTCTTATAAAAATCACCAAATCCTCTCACAACTCTGTAACTTTTCATCTTCCATTCTTTTTGTTTGGAAATTGCTTCTTCACTTTCTTTGTCCAATACCCCACTCCTTCTTTAAAAAAAACACACACACACACAAAACTCTTAGAATAAAACATAAATGTAAACCTTTGTGCCTGAGATTAGACAATGGTTTCTTAGATATGACACTGAAAACGTAAGCAATGAAAGGGAAAAAAATAGATAAATGTAACTTTATCAAAATTGAGATCTCTTGTGCTTCAAAGAACACTATCTAAAAAGTGAAAAGACAACTCACAAAGGAGAGAAACATTGCAAATCATATATCTGATAAGAATCTAGTAATACGAATATATAAAGAATTATTACAACCTAACAATTTAAAGACAACCTAATTTAAAAATTGGCAAAGAATCTGAGTAGATATTTCTCCAACAATGATATAAAAATGGCCAATAAGCACATGAAAAGCTCAACATCCTATTCCTAATGGAAAATGCAAATCAAACCCCAACAAGGTACCACTTATACTCAATAAGATACAATAATAAAAAAGATGGACAAGCCCTAACCGGTTTGGCTCAGCGGAAAGAGCGTCAGCCTGCA
>NW_006379302.1:0-1445 GCF_000327345.1 Myotis davidii
TATCTCCTTTCTTATAGTTGATTCAGGCCTGGCTCCATGTACTGTTTGCACTGCAGAGATGCTCAGCTAGTGTGTAACCGTAGGTAACTGGGGGCTAGAGTTGTGAATAAATGAGAGCACCATCAGGGCATACTTATGGGACAGGCAGACATGCTCATCCTTTTCTTTCTCAGACCCTGTTCTACACCTGGCTGCCATTTGGAAAGTAGCTGATGAACTAATTCCTACTAAGGTAGCCATGACCCACTGTGGCTTAAAGCATGACCCATATGAGAAATGCTTATATTTTTGACAAAGGCCATGCATTTTTTAAAAACCAGTGATTTTTCAAACCATCATGTAGCAGTATTTAGGACTGGGTAACCAACCATCTGGTGTGTATGGGGCTGAGGGCGTTCCCAGGATGTGGGGCTGTTAGTACTAAACCCTGGGACATCCTGGGCAGACTCTAAACCCAGTCTGCCCAGGACATTTTTAAAGAATTTTTAGGAAAAGTATGTGAGGCAGGAGGATCGGGCTAGGACGGCAGTGCCAATGGAGGCTGAGCACAGTGATCTCAGGGTCCCTCCTTCCCTTCAGCCAGCACAGCAACACTTTTTATGTGTTTCATATTTGGAAGTTGTGGATGATATTTCCCTTGAAAGGCACTGAAAAACCTTGCACTCAACGGAAGGGCAAAACGAGCCTTTGAGGAAGAAGAGCAGGGGCAGACGTTAGGGGGCAGAGGTGTTCTGAGTTCCCCCCTTTTCTCCAAGAAGGCATCGCTACTCCGCGGACAGGGAAAGCCGAGCTTGGCTGTACTCACAGCAGAGACAGGAGGGGTTACCTTGTGTGGAGCATCAAAGGGAAGAGGCTGCTTGGGGAGCCAGATAATATTTGGCATGATCATCTGTATGTTTCTCTGTATTTCCCCCTTGCATGCCTCCTCACTTTCCCTAGGGGTACATTTCCTTAACCTCGGGAGAGGTTGTGTCATGGTGGATCACCAAAGCTGCCTACGATGTACTTTTTGTCCAGGCTTTTGTTTTTACAAGTCTCATTTTATTGATGCAATTATGTTAATTATCTTTGAATACTATGGGAGTAGAGGGAGGATTTATGCAAATGTTAGGGGACCAAAGGCTAAAGGACTTTGGAACATCAAGGATCTAAAGAGATGATAAAACCTTAGAAGACAATAGTTCTCTCTGGGCGCATGTGAACTGGAATCCAAGTTATAGCTATGTACATTTATAGTCTCATAATCTTCTATGTGTACATTTATAATCTCATCGTATAGATGTATATCTTGATATATGTATTTTAATATTTCAAATGCAGTGTGAAAGGATGACCCTGCCTTCCTCTGGAGACCATTAGGAGAGTTGCTAGTTTTCCTAGTCACCATGAACGCCCAGTCTCCCAGGGCATCCGTTGTCACCATGACCTTTAATTCTGACTCGCCC
>NW_006379303.1:0-1446 GCF_000327345.1 Myotis davidii
AACTCTGGTGACACTTCAATGCTTCCACTGGATATTTTTAAATTCTAATATGTATTCTAAGTTGACCAGTATCTAGATTCCTTGCTTATTAGTGAAATGGGTTTGCAGGATTTGTCTCACGCTGGCTCAAGATTTATTTCACACCCACGGGGAAAACTCAAAGACAAGGCAGGGCCACAGTGTTGTCCTTCCCATCTGGGAGGAAGACATTTTTTGCCTCCATGCCTGCTGACCTCTGTCCAACCCCCACACCTATTCTATGCACTCTAAGTCCAAACAAAACACATGGATCTCTTTCCTATTTCCTTGTATTCTCCTTGGACAATTTAGCTAGGGAGACAAAAATGGATACAGGCTGTTTGCTGAGAGATTTGTAATTTAATTTTGAACTGACATGAGCAGAAGGAAGGGATCTTATTGAGTGCACAATAGAACAGGGCAGAAGGTTTGAAGTGTAGAGAGGAAGGAGCAGCAAAAGACTGAAGGTCTTGCCCAATTAGTGCTATGTGCCTTTGACACGTCTCAAAGCAACAAGCCTGAGAGTTGAACAGAATCAGTTATATAATTATAAAGAGTTTTGGTTAAGCTAAACTCTGGAAAAGTTGTACTCCTTTTTGCCCTTATTCACACCCTTTTATATAATGCTATTTTATATTCATTATAGCACTTATCACTATCTAAAATGTTCTTATTAATTAATTTATTATTTATTAGTGTGTTGTTTATATTCTCACTAGCCCTACACTCTAAGGCTGAGAGTAGAGATCTCAACAGTTTTGATCTGGACTGTGTTTTTATTATCTAGAAAAACATATGATACTGACAAGATCCTCAAGAAATCTTTACAAAGTTCATTAAAGAATCTTTAAAGTCCCAACAAATATTCCTACTGTCTCTGTAAAGTCCTTCCTGATTTGTTCAGATGAAATTAGTCACTCCCTCTACACTCTATTTGGGAGTATATTTTATTCATCCACCTATTCATTTACTCATTTGTTTACTCATTCATTTTTTCATTCACACAACATTCATTGAGTGTGTGCAATATACTAAGCACTTTGAGAACCATTGAAGCTATAAGATTGAATAAAACTCTGTTTTCATGTTAGTCTAGAGGATGAGACAGGAAGTCTAGAGTTCAGACTGAGATGTGCACAGACTTTTAGGGAAGTGCATTGGAGGAGCTCTTAACTCGGCCTCCCAAAGTCAGGAAAGGCTTTGGACAGAAGAACGTTTCAAGCTGAGATCTGGAGAATGAGTGGAGGGGAATTGCATTTCAGAAAGAAGTCATGGCAATCCCCAGGCTTAGAAACTAAAATAGAGTATGGCTTACCTTAACAGCCACATTGTCCATCTCCCAAATCCCAGCAGGGGACAATGCCCTGCACAGAACTAGTGCTCAATAAATGTTTATCCCAGTGGTTGTTTTTGTTTGTTTGTTTGTTT
>NW_006379304.1:0-1445 GCF_000327345.1 Myotis davidii
AAAAAAATAGTTTTTGAGAGTCAATTAAAGTTACTAACAAGCAATTATATATCTGCATAGAAATCCAAAATCAAATAAAATTGGCTTAGTTATGCATATATCAGCTAATTAACCAGATGCATTGCAAAAATAAGATAATTTCAATTTGCATCATAGAAGTAAATAAAATAGTTAAACCAATTTCATCTAAATAGAGGATAAAGTAAAATTTGCTAACATAAAAATTTAATAGATGACATAAAACATAAAAATGTGAGATCATACAAAACAGGAAAATACATTGCCTTGAATATCCTTCAAAACAATTTCTAAAATGTCTTAATAATGTGCTAAAACAACAAAAGCACTAAATGCTTTTTCACAGTCACCTTCATCCAGTATTTTTTTCTGATTTTCAATATTGACAATGTAAAAATTGAACTAAAGAAAAAATTTATTATATTGTGCAGTATTTACAAGCCCCTTAAGTTTAGATCCTCAAAAATAATGGGTATGCCTGTGTCTATGTTTTGTCATATTGTCCAAAGAAAACTGTCAACATACTAAATTTGTCCTGTTTTCTTATCCTTTGCAAAAACAAAACACTCCAAAACCCTAGCAACTTTGCAACATTCATCTTTCTAGAAGCATATAACACAAAAGTGAAGCCCACTATGGGCTTGATATCTGGGAGCGCAGACACCAGAGCATTAATAGAGGGAGAACCCAGGTTTTATTGCTTTTTAACCAAATGCTTCTGCTATAGGTCATATATCACTACTAATAATAAGGATCATAATGATTAGAGCTGGCCTTTTCCAATTCAGACATGCCTCTCAGGACTTTAAATACAGTATTAGGATTTTATTATTTCTCTCAGGAGTGTCATACAATTTCCTGAGTGGAACTACTCATGGGTGCTTACAGAAATCTCTGACTGTATCACTATTAATCAATAAATTCTACCTAATATTTTATTTGGAAAGGCTCAACGTTGGCTACTGCCTGTTTTGTCCACTACCAATATGCAAACTTTCTTTTGCCCATTATTCATTGTAATCTTTATCAACCTGAATGTACCTTGGCCTCACTCCAATAGAGTGAGGCCAAGGTACATTCCTGGTTCAGATAATCCAGCACCCTGAACCTTTTAAGAAATTAATAATATTAAAGACACATATTTTTTTAAAAAGTTATTATATGACCATACAGTAAGATTATAAGTGCTGGAATAACTTTCCTCAATCATGATTGATTCATCCAAAATAATGTAAACAGATAATCAATTAAAAACTCACCATGAAAACATATGCAATTAGCATGTGCTTCCAAATACTGATATGAAAAATATGTACTTTTTACAATAATGATAAAGACATATACAATATTTAGTCCCATTTCTACACCTTCCCCAAATTTTACAATTAGTATAAAGTATTATCTACACTAATAAAAGAGAAACATGC
>NW_006379305.1:0-1445 GCF_000327345.1 Myotis davidii
CACCACTGGTTATCACCTGGACCTAGAGGAATACCCTCCACAAAGCCTAGTGCTCCACAAATACTTGTTTTTTGAATGAAGTGTGCTATTAGTATCTGTTGGTTGAAAAAATACATATGCTTGGATGGATAGATGCAATTATTAACTGTTGGCAATGGTTCCCACGGCTCATCATGGATAGTTACTGCTTGTGGTATTTGTCACCTTTGATGGATGGAGAGACTGAGGACTCAGACAGGACAGGACTCTCCCTATTCCACAAAGCAGGTTCTGCTAGACCATGGGGACCAGTCTCTTCCTCGTGTTCTGTTCCTGCCGGTGCTCCTTTTGGTGTGTCCACTGCGGTCTGCCGAGTGAATGAGGAGCCTCGGGCCTGTCTCTTTAACTGAGCAACATGTATCTGTAATGGATTCCCACAGCTCAGTGTGGTTGTAATTTTTGCAGTGTGTTCAAAAGCCCCGAAAATTTCCATCCTCTTTCAAATGTCTTCCTTTATCTTCTTATTTGTCTGGGAATTTGATTTGTGGTATGTAAATGTGCTCTAGTCTCTATCCTTTAGCCAGAAACATATCTGTTTATGAACAACGTCTGACCCTAATAGTCTAATTTTGAAATCTGCAGCAGTTGAGGCCCCAGAAGCACTTGACAAGAATCACATTTAACAGCCTGTGCAATCTCAGTTCCTTTAAGTGGGTAACATTCCACCTTCAGACTGAGAGCCCATTTGTACACCCAGAGACTGATTAAAAGGCCTCATCAAATTGCTGCACAGTTCATGTGTAATAGTTCCAAAAAACTTTGCCTTTTTCAGATGCCTGATTAACATCTTTCCAATTCTCTGTCCTAAACACAAACTAAAACAGGAAAGTGAGCTTGTACTAGTATTTAGCAGGCCGTCTGGTTTATCCCAATGCTTTTCAAGACCTTGGGTTGGAGAGGACCTTGCACGGTCATGCAAATGCCTTAGCCACTGCTGTTCTGACCTGTAGTTATTCTGCTCCCCACTGTTTGCGCCTGTTAAGTGGTATAAACCCTGCTCTTTCTTTAGACAGCCTGTTCTCTGTTTGCATACAATTTACGGAAAGTTCTCTTACACCTGCTTTCTTGTAACTTTCATCCTTTGGCCCTAGTTCTATCCCCAGGGAGCCACTTGGGACAAATTGCTTTTTTTTCTTACTTCTGCCTGCTCTCAAAAAATAGGGACAGCTCTCAGGTGCCCCGGGTCCTCCCTTCTCTGGGCTTCATACACACTGTTCATACAGGCATT
Organism: Myotis davidii; assembly: GCF_000327345.1. Taxonomy (NCBI): domain Eukaryota; kingdom Metazoa; phylum Chordata; class Mammalia; order Chiroptera; family Vespertilionidae; genus Myotis; species Myotis davidii. The sequence continues at coordinate 1,268 of NW_006379305.1, forward strand.
CTCCATGTGACAGCCCGTAGTCCCCTCTTTATTTGGCTCCCTTGCCTCTGGACATGTTCCAGTTTTGCTAATGTCCTTCTTAACGTGACTGGACAGTGCTGCAGAATGGCTAGGGCCATACACTTTTGAGCTAGATCTTTCTCTGTCATAACTAGTTCTGTGACCTTGTGTAAGAAGT
>NW_006379306.1:0-1436 GCF_000327345.1 Myotis davidii
TGGTTGATTCTTGTATGTACCCTGACCAGGGATGGAACCAAAAACCTTGGGACAGCATTCTAATCAACTGAGCTACCCGGCCAGGGCAGTATCATTAATATTTAATATTTAGTACCACTTACTGATGTTGTACAACTTTATTTAGATTACCTTATTTAAATTTCACCACATCTGTGTGTTAGGCACTAATATTACTTCCATTTTTCAAAGGAGTAAAGCAGGGCTTAGAGAGGTTAAATAATGTGCCCAAACAAGGTTACAAAGCTAAGCAGTTTCAGTACAGATTCTGTCTGGTGACAAAACTTAACCACTCAGCTGTAGTTTCTCCCTCAATTCCCCCCCATAATACTTTTCTTAAAAGCAAATTGTCACTTTTGAAAACTTTTATATTTAGAAAAGTCATCATACTCCAGTTATTAGAAGACTAACCTAATTTACCCATACCTCTATTCAATTCCTTTGAACGTTTTTTTGAAGTTAGTGTCTCTAGGCAAAAATATTAACATCTGAAGGAAATATACATGGATAAAATTCTTTCCCTGCTGAAATGAAACAGTGGATGTTACCAGTGATTTGCCTCATTTTGAAACTGGCATTGTCATCAGAAAGCTGATTTCTATCTATAGAAAGCTACATAATACTGTTTCTGATGATAATTTCTAGAAAGTTATACTCATTGCAGTTGAAAAACTAGATTTTTTGCAGCTAAATTTCTTGCTATTGTATACTTTTATTATAATGAAATAAAGGAGTAGTCTGGGAATGAAGAGGAGAGATATGATCATGGAATGTTAGAGTAGGAAGAGATTTGGAGGTCATTTTGCCCACTCGCTGTATGTTAAAGAGAAAACTGATGTCCAAATATTTAAATATTTCTGTATCTTCTAACATGTCATAGTTCACAAATGTATGATTAAAGGTGTGTGAAAAGCGTTTTTCATTTGATAATTAAGACAAATATATTTAACTAAGTTCCAAAACTGTACCAATAAGAGAAATGGAGTTTTAAAAAATTCAAGTAACCAAAAGCATAATATGTGGTCCATAAAAAGTGCCTAATAAATATTTGTGAATGAAAAAATGAATAAAAATATTTTATTGCTTTTAGGCTTCAAGTTGCCTCATAGTCCTTGAATTCATATTTTATAAGCAATCATAATATATACATATAATTTACTTTGCTTTTGGCACATGAGTTATAGTGTCAACATTTTTCCATGTTGCTATAAAATATGACTATAATCTTTTAAAGTACCTATTGAAGTTATAACACTTCTGAGTCAGATCACAAATGACTGTTAACAGGGGTAAATCCAGGTTTGGGGGACTCTTACTGAGGAAAAAAATTACAAAAATGTTACTTGAAAAAATTTTAGGAATATATCCTAAGAAATTGGAAATACCCTATCAGAAAGGACATATGCACCCCTATGTTC
>NW_006379307.1:0-1446 GCF_000327345.1 Myotis davidii
GAAACCTGTATAATTTGGTTAACCAGTGTCACTCCTATAAATTCAATAAAAAAGGAAAAATAAAATTTAGTTTTTCTTTGGTAAAACAGAGATCAGATTAGGTGATTACCAAGCCTCTTCCAGCTCTGAAATACCGTGAGTCTATGTACAAACTTGCGTTAAATTTGCAAAGAATTTGTCCGAGTGAAAGAAGCATTATGGAAGCTATCCAGCCATCAACATATGTGAGAGTGTTTTACTGGGCACTGGATGGGAGGTTAGAGTTTAAACATGAACCAACAGCCCAACGTGCTGGGCTGAAGAATGAAAAATGGGTAGGTCACAGACAGATAATTGTTATTGTTTTTTTATTCTTCACAAAACATGTATAATCCTTGGTAATCATTTGTTTAAGTTATATAAATTACTGTTAACTTTGAAACCCAGTTTGTCATCTTCATCTGTGATTTATACCAGATTATATAAACGACATGATGTCTTCGATCTAATAAGACATTTATCTTCATGAAGGAGGCCACTGCAATCCTGAGTGACAGCTTACTTACCCTTATCACAGTTAACTCAACGCTGAGTCCTTAATTTCTAACCATGATCTGAAATGGGATGGGCTCACCTGAAGCCAAAGGAAACTTGTTCAGAAATTCACCACGCTCATGGAAGTATGTGTTTTACAGCAGAATTTGTTCTTTGGCCCCCAAAACCCAGACATGGAAACAAGTTTTGTGTTTTTTTCACAGTGTGCAGTCTAAACACACATAAATTCCATTAGGGTTGACGGGGATCATGTGCTTTTATTAAAGAAAAATATACCTGTAAGCAACAAAGATGAAAGCAACTGTCTGAAGAATAAATAGAAAATGAGATACATGCTTATTGGATGTAGGAGTATCCGCACATACGTTTATTTATGTATTTACATATGGACAGAGACTATCTTGAGTCACTTTCATTATCTTCATATCAGAGAACAAAAGGGAACTTAAAGCTTTAAGTATGTTCTCATAATTTATGTCATTAAAACACACATACACACACTCAAAGAAAGTAATGCGCTTGGCTCTATCAGTGAGAAGGAAGCAAATCGCTTCCTCCTTTTAGGCCATTAACTCTTTTAACGCACTAGGGCACCAGTGATGGAGCCTGCAATGGGTGCCTTTAACATTCCAAATAAAGCAGCCCTAAAATATACACGTGCTTCTCTAAAGTTGTCAGCGGGATTCGGCCTGAGTTTTACCTGATCAGTGAGGTCACTCACCACTAGTCACTGCATCGTTAATTTATATACCTCAGTAAACACTGGAAGAAATGCAGTTTATTTACTCTCTGAAGCAATGTAATTTATACATTAAAATCACGCCTTCTATATGACTCACAGCAACGGGTGTCTCAAACTGGCTTGTAAACAAACATCTTTTATACTCATTGCGTATCGAGTCTATCAGGGGG
>NW_006379308.1:0-1446 GCF_000327345.1 Myotis davidii
TTTTTTTTTTTTTCCGTCGAGAAAATGAGAAAAGCCCCTATCTGTCTGCAGAGTCTACTGGGAAGATCTTTATTCTGATTCTTGTTAGAATTGTTTATCACCCTGACAGGCCAGACTCGGACGAGATAAAGGCTCCGCTCCATCACGGGCCCTGACAGTGGTAGGGACATGCAGAAAAATGAAAGGAGCAGGAGAAAATATTATTAATAGATGCCGGCTTGCTTTGCCTGCGCCGCACGTCAGGGAAGGGAGAGGGGAGCTGGGCTTGATTGCGGGGCTATGAAGTTCTGTCCAAAAAGGAAGCTATTTTTCATTAAGTGATAGAAGGGCCTTTTTCATGTTCTTTCCTGAGGAGCTGATAACTTATGCAGTTTATTCTAACCCTGCTGATTTCTGTCAGGGGAAGAGGGCTCCTGAAAGATGGCTCCGACGTGTCCTTTTTGGGGGGACGAGGCTGGGCTGACAGACACAGGCGCAGCCAGGAGGCCAGTCCTGGATGCACTCGAGGCCCCAGGGGTGGCTGGGCTGGGCGTGGGTTCAATGCTGTGAGCCTAGGATGCATGTGACAGGGATCGCACAGTCCCTGTGACCTCGAAGGGGACGCCATGTGGAGCTGTGTGTGTGACTCCCTAAACGTTCACGCTTGTGCTCCAGTATGTGGGTGCCTGCCCAGCCGCACTGCTGTTTGCTATGGAGTTGGACCCCTCGGCCCCCCAGAACAAAGTACCGCAGGCTGGGCCGCTTGTGTGATGGGCATTGATTGTCCTGTGCGCGGAGGCTGGAAGTCCGCCATCAAGGTGTCGCAGTGGGTCTCTCGTGAGGCCCATCCCCTGGGCTTGCAGGCGACCACCTTCTCTCCACGTCCTCACATGGCTTTTTCTGAGTGTGCTCACTCTTAGTGTCACTTTTTCTTCTTATGAGGATACCAGTCCAACAGGATAGGAACCCACCCTATGGACTCATTGAACGTTAAACACCTCCTTAAAGTTCCCATCTCCAATACAGTCACATTTTGAGACATTGGGGGTTGGGAACTCAACACATGGATGTGAGGGGGATGCGACTGAGTTGACGACAACTACCCCGTGGTTCCCTCTGTTCCAGCTCCTGGGTTCAGGTAGGGTGGGATGCGACAGCCACACAGCCTATGGTGTCCTTAAGGATATGCTTTCTCCAGGATGGGGAGGTGACAGTTCTCCAGATGACAGGCCCCTGCACATGGAGGAGAAGGTCTGGGAGGCTGGACCCTGATGTCACTTCCTTCTTGGAGGAGCAGCTGTGAGCAGGACTCCAGGAGGCAATGCCGGAGCCCCGGCCCCTGGCCCTAGTCCCTGGGTGCTGGAGGGCAGGTCACTACCCCTCTGGGCCTCATTCCCTTTCCCGTAGGAGTGATGGCATTTCTGCTGCTGCGCAGGCCACAGGGCATTGAATGGGATGATTGATCTG
>NW_006379309.1:0-1446 GCF_000327345.1 Myotis davidii
TGCATTGGGCCTCTAGTCTCATTATAAAATGTCCCTTTATAATTTTGATGTCATGAGAGGTTTAGGGATGGGGAAGACCAAGGGCTATCAGACCCCGCAAAGATCTCTGTGATGCTTCTGATGGCATTCCCAGAACTCCTGCTCTCTCACTGTCCTGTGAGGCCAGGAGTAAACCGCTCATGAGGCATGCCAGTTCTGTGTTTTATTTAATCTGATCCCTCTTCAGCACCCTTGACCACATATATACTTTTTCTTTTCCATTCCTGGTCCTCAGGCTGGAAAGTAGGGTTTGACCCTGCCTCACCAAGACACTGCAGAGCATTTTACGATCACCCTGAAGAGCCAGGTTAGACACTCGTATTTACGTGGCTAAATGCTCAGCCTGTGGAAGCTGTGGCCCTGATTTCCAATGACAGCATGTGTTTACTCCTGCTCAGTGCATGACACCAGTGGGAGGGATGTCTGAGGGCTTACCCAGACGGCGAGAGAACTTCCCAGAGGAGCATCTGATCTTGAGGCTGACGTAAGTATGTGTGCAGGTATATTGTTTTCATCAATAATTCCAAGAGAGGGGGTGGGAAGTGGTGCCGCAGACGTGCTGCCAAAAATGCTAAGACCAAGTTTCTCATGGTGCTTTGATACTTCAAATGACTTAACCTTTGGAAAAAAAGACTGATAATTAAAATCTTTTTAAAAAGGTAGGGGGTGGGATCTGAGGAAGGAGAAACTAACATCTATTGAATGCCCGCCTCTGTGCTGGTTTTTAAAATGTATATTAACATCAATAATCCTCACAATCTTACGACTGAAGTATTTTTTATATATTATAGTTGAGGAAACAGATTTTGAGAGATTAAGTAATTTTCCCGAAGTCTCAGTATTAGAATACCGAGACTCAGTATTAGAATACTGAGACACAGTAGAATAAATCAGTTTCATTACAAACTCATCTCACTATTGCATCTCACGCCTCCCCTTAGCACTCCCCTGTTTTAAAGCTGAGCAAACGTTGACTCAGGACAATGAAGTTACTTCCTCTTATTTCTCAGCCCTGAGCAGCAGGAAGCCAGAGAAGAGAAGCGGGAGTCCTTTCATCTTCTTCCTCTTGCCCTTCGTGTCTCTAATGATGTGTTTTGATCACCACAGAGATTTGCTGTTAACATCACTTGAATCCCCTTCATGACAGGTTCCTTTAAGCGATGTACACTTAATGAGTTGGTAAAGTTGTTGCAGTTTGGAGCTGCGATGGTTGCACAAGGTGGAGAGGGCTAGCTAGCTTCTTCCAGTGGCTCATTACGTAGCGTGCCACCCGATATGCAGGGGCCACGTCTGGGACCCATGAGTGCATGTGTGTGTGCCCAAGTACATGTGTGTACGTGGATGTCCAGAGACCAAGCATGAGTGATTCTTTTTCTTTTTTTGTCTGTTGAGTGATTTCTGCCAGCT
>NW_006379310.1:0-1446 GCF_000327345.1 Myotis davidii
CTGTAAATCGGATGAAAAAACATATTACAGACCAAGAAAAAATATTTGCAAGTCACAAATCCAACAAAAAACTTGTAACTAGAACATAAAAAGAAGTCTCAAACCTCAACAATAAAAAACATATAAACAATCCAATTAGCAAAAGGACAAAAAATATGGACAAACATTTTACAGAAGAGGAGATACAGATGGCAAATAAGCACGTGAAAAGGTGGTCATCATTAGCCACTAGGGGAATGCAAATTAAATCCACATTGAGTATCTCCACACATCTATAAGAATCGCTAAAATAAACATGGCATTAACACCAAACGCTGGCAAGGATTCAGAGAAACTGGATCACTCATAAATTGCTGGTGGGAATATAAAAAGGTACAGCCTCTCCCCAGAAAAGTATGGCAGTTTCTTCTAAAACTAAATATACCAAACTTATATGACACAGCAATTGTACTCTTGGATATTTATCCCAGACAAATTAAATCTATGTTCACACAACATCTACATACAAATGTTCATAGCAGGTTAATTTTTAATAGCCAAGAAGAAAGAGGTGAACTGGGAAAGCAATAATGAAGAATGAGACAGGAGCCTTCTTCAATGCATCAGTGCCTTTCAATGCATCACTGTCTTTTTCTGCTCTCTGGATAAGCAAATAACATGCGGCCTTCAGTCTAAAGCTAATGCAAAGGAAATGACCAATGGGACTCCAATATGCAAACGTGCACTCTGTGGCCAAAAATGCCTCAAAAGGTGGCAATTGGGGGCACAGAGTGCCTTGGGGAAGGGGTAGATGAGGCGGGAGGAAGGTTGGCGATGGGGCTTTGGTTCTCTTATATAGGCTTTGCACTTTCTTTTTAAGTAATGTTGGGCCATGGAAGGTTTGAGATCAGGATAGTGGTCATGTGCTGATGAGTCATCATTTAAGTAATGCTTCCAGGATGCTGAGAACACATTTCCCTTTATCCCAGTCTGCACTTGCCTGGCTGATAAGAAATTCCATGGAATGGGGGTGGATGAAGTAAGGTAGAAATAACAGCATGGGCTGTGAAATCAGGAAGACTTGGGTTTGAATTCTACCCTTACAACACACTAGTGAATTGACTGGGGCACTTTATGAGTCCCAATTTCCTCCTCTGGAAAATATACCTCACCATATTTCCTTATAGTACTGTTTGAAGAATAAAGGAAATATGGTATTTGATGTTCCTGGCACAGAATAAATAGCCCTCTAAGTGGTGGTTATCATTATAGTATCTCCTGCATGGCCCAACTCTAAGGACTGCCATGACAGTGCAGTCCATGTGGATGGCGCCCCCTAGTGTTCCAATACCCAGCTGGCATAGCTGGATGGGCAAACCTGGACAGACTTAGCAAGCAATAATTTTCAGGGGACTTCAATGCTATCGGTTACATAAGGAATCATAGAATTGTACACTTGAAACCTAT
>NW_006379311.1:0-1447 GCF_000327345.1 Myotis davidii
TTTTCTACTCTGAGAACCACTCTTAGATTGTTATGCTAGGATGACTTTCTGAGATACTTTCCAATCTGAAAATTTGTGACCTAGGTTCCAGAACTGCTTTTGCTGTTGACAAGGTAGGCAACTTTCAACAAATCATTTAATCCCTTAATTTCCTCATCTATTCAGATGATCTCAGGTGCATTTGGGGACTTAAAAATTAATAGGTACTCCTGGCTCCTGCCCTTGAAAATTCTGATTCAGTAAGTCTAGGGTAATTTGTTTGGTCAGCCAGGATTGAGAACCAATGAACTAAATTATCTCAGGGATTTTCTGGCATCAAAATTTCATAAGTCTACATTATTAAAATTATCAAAAATGTGTTACTCCCCATCTTATTCCAATCCTCCCCAGCCAGGATGCTTTAAGAACTGCCTTTCTTTTCTGGCCCCACAAAGATATGATCATTTGTCTATTTATTTTTCTAAATCACAGAGAGGTCTACATTATTCAGGAATATGCTCTTTCCCCCCACCTCTTAGCAAATGTAGAATCAAACTCCTGCAGCACCAAGAGAGGTCCAGGCATTATTTCCACTCTTTGTACCCACTGTGGACTATACCGAGGGATTTATATGGAGTTAATAGGTCTTCTGATCCTCCTCCTTTTCTCTTCCAGAGCAGAAATGATGGGTCACAATGCATTTTAACCACACTACTCTCTACCTTACGATACCATGGGGCAAAAATGTCCCCAGTCTTTTATAGGAACACACATGTTAAGCAAGCACGACTTCTTCACAAAGGGAAAGTTGAAGGGAGGAGACTGTTGGATCACACATGTTTTTTTCTAAGTATTATAGGTATGTCACTTATATTTTAGAAAGGGTTCAAAGAATATAGTGTATGTTATATAAAAAATAACTGTAGTTATTTAACACATCTATTCTTCGGAGAAGGAAAATCATTACTTGGTTCTTCTAAATGTCTCAGACAATAAAGGGAAGTTTCATAAGGATTTCCAGTAACACAGAGTGTGAGGGTTTATGACAGGGTAGTCTTGCCAACATTCAAGTGAATTACTAAATATAAACCCTTTGTTAGTGGTCTTGTCCTAACCCATGTCCTGAGCTTATAATTGAAACTGAGATTTTTTTATTATCCTGAAAATAATTTCGAAGAGATTCCCAGACCTGATGTGAGGATACTAAATGGCTTCTGACTTCAGCAGCTCTAGAGCACAATGTTTCTTTGTTATTATTCAAAAATAATCTTTCTTGTTTAAGAATGTTCCAGTTCTAGGACAAGCAAGTGCTTATTGACAATTAACTTTATCTCTCCAACCACAATGAGCCCTTTGAAATTAGAGCAATGCTTTGCTTCTCTCTGTCCCTCAAGCCAAAGAAATTCACAGTGATCCTTTTTCTCTTAGAGAGCACAGGAGAGTGAGAAAGAGAGGGAGGGAGAGAGAG
>NW_006379312.1:0-1446 GCF_000327345.1 Myotis davidii
CTGGGTTAGGTCACAAGCCCAGCCTTAACCCCCCTTTTTTGTGTTCAGGTGATGGAATACACTAATCGGCCTTTCCCAGGTCACTTGGTTAACATCTGGAGCTATGGTAGAATTGGCTTTCCTACAAGGGAAAAGCATGGATGCTAGGGTGGGAAAGCAACCAACAGGGACTCACTTTATCACTAAAAAGAAGAGAGGTTAAAGAAATTACCCCAAACCACTTACCTAGTACACGTTGGTTATAAGATTTGAACTAAAAGCTACCTGATCCCCAAGGTCATAACCATTAGACCAGAATTGCTCTGATTCAATCAAAGCTGTTCTTGATATCTGTCGCTGCATTGCACACTACCCCAAACATTGTAGCTTAAAGCAATAACAAATTATTGCTCAGAAATCTGAGCTGAGCTCCTCAGCTCAGTTGTTCTGTTCTATGAGGTGTCTTCTGGGTCTGGAACATCCAAGATGGCTTTTTCACTTATATGTCTGGTGCCTCCGCTGGGATGGCTGGGAAAACTGGTACTGTTAGACATTTATCTCTCCACCTGGGCTCATCAGTAGGATATATGGATTTCAACACATGGTTGCCCAAGTCTCCAAGAACAAGTATTCCTTCCTAAAGGATAAGCCTCTACTTATCTTTGTCAGTTTCCACTGGTCAAGGCAAGTCACATGGCAAAACACAGAGTCAATGTGAGTGGAAGCTACACAAGATTGTGAATATCAGAAGGCTTGGGTTATTGGAGGCCTCCCAATGTAAGGACCACTGTGGCATACTTTTGTCTCCTTCCACCAAGGTAGAAACTATTCTGTCATAAGGCAAAGAGCAGACACCTCATTTCTAACTTTGCTATTCCTTGACTAAAATTACTATTTCTAGTAAGTCAAATCAAGAATGCAATGTTCCATTGGAGGTCCCATCAATGGACCGTCAGAGGACCATTGGCTGCGTGACTCTCTTACAGTAGTGACTGCTGGCAGCTCTGCAGCTAATGGCCTTTGTACTAGTAGTTTCCCTTACATCCTGACTTGCACAATATAAATTGTCCCAGATGTGCAGTTTGGAGTAAGAAATTTTATTTGGTTTTATTTTTTAAACATAGACTGAACTTTAAAGTTGTTTGACCTGGGTTTTTCCCCCTTAGGTTTTATTTTGAAAGCTTCATATGTCTAAAACCGTGGTAGGATGCTCTACATTTTGTCATCTTTTTAGACACCAAAAGCATATGTTTTACTTCTGGCATTCTGCTGGGGGGAAAAAGAGGAAAGTATTCCAGCGGGGAGGCATTTGTCACCCAGCCAGTGATCCCCTAAAAGGCTGCCATGTGCTGTTCAACTAATGAATGTCAAACCTGTGCTTTCCCAAGGACTTAGAGAGTATGTCTGTTTTGGACCCATTGTGGGTATTCTACTTTTTCTTTGGTAAACATAGCAGCTTTAACATTG
>NW_006379313.1:0-1447 GCF_000327345.1 Myotis davidii
GAGTGGTGAAGGCCAGGGAAGGGGGCTGCAGGGCTGGGTGCAGGTGGGCAAAGGAGGAGAAAGGGGAACATAGTGCCAACAATGAAATATAAATAAACAAAGAAGAAAAAGAACAAAAGGATTTATAAATTATCTGGTATTTGAATTTCAAAGATGCAGCATTTCAGAATGTGTGGGTTTGGAATATCAAACTTGCTTGGAATAGCAAGTCATACTTTTGCTGGGCATTGCACTGAAATTGGGTTATACACTGTCAATACAGGATCAAAGCCCCTTTGCCTGCCATGGTTTCCATGCCTACAACACACTAGCTTCCACATTCATATGCCAGTTCTAATAAAATCAAAACTTTCCCCTTTATCACTTTAATAGCTAAAATAAGAGACTCAGATTCAAGCACTGGATTGGAAATCAGTTAAGACATATGAATCATCTTTCATTCTTTCCAACTTGTCAGTGTTACTTTAATATTTAAGCCCAAGAGTTTTATTTAATTGTCTTAAAGATGTTTTAAAACATTTTTGACTTTTCAGTTTAATATTAAGTGTTTTTAAATCACTATTTCAGTGAACAAAGCAATCAAATTGTTAAACCAATTTCTTTTCTGCACAAGCAAATGAAAAACAGTACTTGTGAATGCAAAAGTGGAATCCACATCAGTGCTTTAAAAATTCAATGTCATTAGGAATAATAGGACCAGAGCAACAAAATGAATTGGTCTGGGACCTAGTGTTGGCCATGAATCAGTCTCTGCAACATGGAGGCTTATAATGAAAGTGGCCATGAGGCTCTTATTACCCAAATACAAAATGCCAGTAGCAATGCTTAGCAGGTCTAGAGGCCCCATGTGATCATACACAGATTTTTCACAGATGATCACAGCCAAGCAAGTCACTGGTGCTGCTACCTTACACACCTCTCCGAACTCCTAGATCAAGTGCGTGTGCTTTAATAACCTTTGGGTCATATTTTATCATTTGTGAAGTAGACACATTTTTCTTCTCTCCCTTCCTTCCTCAGCACTTTCCCCCAGAGATCACCAAGTGTCTCCTCAACAGTGGCAGGTCAGCTAGGAAGGGAGGTCATTACAGTTCCTTTAAGAAAGTAGAAGGTTCCTAAGCCTTAAATCTTGTGATAATAAATGCCTTGCAGAGGTTTTCCTTTTAAGTAAATCAGGACAATTCTTGCTTTTCTATCTGAAACATTCTATCAGACAAAAATAAATAAGAAAGTTGGAGGGAAGTAAAAAAATTACTATTTTTAAAATGTTTAAAAAGCAGTAACTGAATCCAAAGCCTTTGCCTAGAATAAAAATAATAACTTGCTCAGAAATTCCTGAAATGAATTAATGAGTTCAGAGTACTTAAGCTGGTTAAGAATGCCATGAAAACCACACTTCTGTTTCACTCCTTTGCCAGGAAACTATTTGCATTAATGATACTCTCCA
>NW_006379314.1:0-1447 GCF_000327345.1 Myotis davidii
CAGAGACTATACTGTTAGAGAGAAAGATTTTTTAAAAATGGGCATAGCTATTTATACCAAGGTGAAGCAAGGCTAAAATTTGGTTTGGAACTTGCTTAGGGCAATCCGTTGTTAAGATGGTATTTTCTACCCAACACAGTACATTTTGGTCACTATTTTGCAAGTACCCAAGTAATAGAAATATTCAGCTTCTGAATGACAGTACAAAAAGACTAGCAATGTAGTACGATGTTTTGCTAACAGATCCAACTCGCTGTGAGAAGTTGTGCTGGCTCTAGGTCCCTACTAAATATGAATAAAAGAAAGAAAGAGAAAGAGAGGGAGAGATGGAGGAAGAGAGAGAGAGAGTGGGAAGGAGAGAAAGAAACTGAGAAGAGAAACAAAATATACTTTAAGCTTTAGTTGACTACAAATCAAAGTCATTACAATAACTTAGAAAAAATGTTTTAAGAAGCAGCATACATACATATAAAAAATATAAGAGTTAAAGCTTTTCAGAACTTGGTTTCATGCATTAGCTATAGGGTCCCATTGTGAAATCAAAGATTAAATAGCATTTGGTCTGAGAGGTCATGTCTTTGCTATTACACCTATCGAACACTATGAACACACGAGGAAACATCTAATATCTCGTATTGCCTTGGTTTAAATACACCTACATCAGAGTAGGCTGCAACTACACCTAAAACTGAAGATGTTGCTGAGTTCCTTGCACGGCCTAATGAGTAAATACAGCAAACTTAATGTTTTCCCCTCATGAAAAATCATTTAAAGAAAAGCACGCACAAAGTAACTACCTCCCACTTTTGTTTTTCCGCTGTTTTGCTGAATAAATGCCTTAGAAGGAGCTAAAAAAGATGCACATTGAATTAGAAATTCAGTCTCTTTGTTGTTGTTTTACCGGTGGTAAGCATTCTAGAACCAAGAATATTCATCATCTTTTGATATTTTGTTCACAATAAATAGCAAAGACTAACTATAAAATAAATCAGAAAAACGAATGCGACGAAATTAGGGGTGGCGTAAAACATGCTTCTGTGCATGCGCCACACACCGTGAAACTGCAAACACGCCACAGAAAACAACTTCCCAGGAGGGGCAGCAGCAAGAATGCCTTGGAAGCCAGAAATCTGATAATCTGCTCCCTAAATATCAGTAAACGGAAAGACAAGAAAGTGCTGCTGCTTAACACTCAACTAAAGAAGAAAGCTTAGAAGCAATATAAATGAGGAATAAGCGTCACTTACAGGAGGAATGGAGAGTGGATCAGCAAACAACATTTTGTCAATTAACTCCCAGCACGTGGTGCCCGCACAGCTCTGCCAAGCTACCACAGTTCCTACACACATACCCACTCACTCACATACCCACTGCACCCACATTCTTTCCCATGTAAACAGGACAGACTGGTCTGTCTGTTTGGTTTTTAACTCTCTCTCTCTCTCTC
>NW_006379315.1:0-1447 GCF_000327345.1 Myotis davidii
TGAGCTACACATCTGGGGAGTCACAGCCTTAGTATGTCTGCAAGTAATCACCTCATTGCTGTTGGTTTTGTTTTTGTTTTGTTTCTGTTTTTCCTTTACAGAAGACAAGCCTTCATTGTCTAGTTTGTGGTTCATAGTTTTTCAATAAGAAACAATCTTGGTTAAGTCCTTTTGATTTTATTGGAATTAACCAATTATGTGTATCAGAACTTAACATAGCCTTACACAAAATAGGTACTTATTGAGAATTTACTGACTCTACCCCCTCTTTAGAACACAAATACATTCTTTACCTAGACTCTCCACAGTTCTTGGTTTACCCAGAATTGACAGGCTTTATGCCTCTTATCCCAGTGTCTAACTCAGACAGCAACCTTTTTCATTCTCAAAAGAGTTCTGTTTGAAGCATCAGCTAGGTCATCCAATCTTAGGACTTCTATATCTATCTAGCTAATGTCTTTGCCTTTTATATACTTCAAATATTTCAGCTCTATATGGCCTAAAGTTGGAAGTGTCCTTATTTCCTCCCTTACATTAACATCCAATTGATCATACTGGATACTAAATTAATCACTCTTTCATTCAAACATCATACATATCTTGTGCACTATGTTAGATTCTAGGGATATAATGTTGAGCAAGACCCTTAAGATTCTGCCCTCATAAAACACGTAGATGTCTAGTGGCCAAGGCTAAGAAAGATTAGGACCAGAAAAAATCTAATAAGGCCATACTGATCGCTACAGGAAGCAACTTACCAGCTTCAGTCAAGTTCTCAGTCAAGCAAGGGAAAAAAGCTCTGCTCTCTGAAGCCTTAGCAGAAAAGCTAAACCTTTCATGTTCTAATGAGATCAAAGGAGCTCATATCCTACATCTCCCACTGCAGAATCTCATTAGACCCACTCATAGATGGATTAGAGAGTCCTGAACTTCAGTACCATAACATAGCTTCGGCAATATGGGAAAGAAAGCATTTCATTTTTCAATCCAGGTAAGGTAGAAATTGGAAATTAGTTTAGTAGTTTCCATTTTGCTCTTTTAAATTCTTTCCTGAACAATCACTATACAGGGGGCTGTAAGCAACTACCTGGTTCTGTGAGACCCTCTTAGCTTTCAAACTACCTGGTTCTTGAGACCCTCTTAGCTTTCATCTTTTTGTGAGTCAATCATATAAGGCTTGTGGAGAGTCATAGTATGTTGACATAGGAAGCAGGATGGAGAACAGTGCAGAGTTAGGGGAAGCATAACCATCCAGAAAAGACACCTTTCTTATTAATAAGTAAAATGTTGGCTTTTAACTTTCTGTTGGTTTAACAAGGGAGAATATCTTGATGATCATTTCCTAGTTATCATTCAATCAGATTTGTAGGATCTGTCCAAACATATGTTCTTATTTAAATCCAAATAAATCATTGTTTCCTTCTTTCATTCATTTTTTAAAAATTGG
>NW_006379316.1:0-1447 GCF_000327345.1 Myotis davidii
ACTCAGTTGTTGAACCATCAACTCAGGCATTAGAGTGCCCCACCTGGCCTCTCTGTATTATTTTAAATGTTTAGAACACATCAAACAGGTTTCAGTACAAGTTTTGTTATCAGTGGGTAATGGCACTGTAGGGTGGAAAGGACACAGGAGATGGAGTTGGACACTCAAGGTTCAAATCCTAGCCCAGAGACTTCGAGAACCTTAGTTCCAATCTCTGTAAAATAAAACAATAATGGCGACCTCAAAAGGTTACAGGGATTCAATGGGATGTTGTTTATAGAAAGGCCTGTAGGTTCACACATGGACCTTAGTAGGTACTCCAGGGCAATAGTATTCTTTCTTTGTAGAACCTCCTGGCATATCCACCATTTAATGCTCTGAACAGCCCTTTGAAGAGCAGGATCAGGACTAGGGTAAGGCAGGTGAGTCGAGTGATGCAAAAATGGGATCATATTCTGTTGTTGTTTTTTTAAACGAAAAAATGTGGTATTTTGTTCATTATGAATACTTTTGCATTGATTTTCATTTTAAAAAATTGCACTAGAATAATATCCTCATTCTGAGTGTTTTGGCGTCCTTTTAAATGTACTGCTCAAGGCTAAGGCCTCACTTGCCTAACCCTCCTTTCTGCTGTGAGAGGGATGGACAAGAGAAAGGAAGGATGTTTTCCTTATTTCACAAATGGAAAGTCTAGATTCAGTGACTAATGCTGCCACCTCCATCCCCTGATTGCCTAAACAGTCAGCATTATGAAGGAGTCATCTGTACAAATCACCTGCCTCACAGCTATGCTTATAACTCTGAAGAGCCTTTTAATTCATTGTTCTCTCGCCAGCAACCAAAAAACACTATGACTCCATCAGAGGTTCCAGCTGACTTGTAATGTGATGACTTGTCACAGTCTGTTGCGCCAGCTCTCTCTCATTCTGTCGGGTCCTGGGCTTCTGGGGGGTACAGTCTCTAGGGAAATTGAGTTGTAGCCTCTGCATTAACATTCTCTCCGTTTGTATCTGCTGACACATTACACAGTCACCTCCTTTCCTGCTGTTAGATAAAAGACTGCATCGATCCCAGAATGAAGGGAGGCACAGCTGCTGAGATCACAAGCAAAAACAAAGCTTGTATTTTCCTCCGATTAAAGGGCCTCACTTTTCGAGGCTTGTCTCCTGAGATGCAGCTTTTTGCTTCTCAGGCAGACAGTACAGAGTCCCCCTGCAATATACAGCCCCACCTCCCCGTACTGTACCTCTCCACATGGGTGAGCAGAGTTGATAGGAATGGTGATGTCAAGTGCTTTGCATTGCAATTGTGAAATCATTTTAATGTCTGTTTTGCTAAAGCCAAATGACTCCATGCACATAAACCTTAAAATTGATGCAAATGCCTTAGAACCAGTGAGAGTTCTTGTTGAATAGGCATTGCATCCCAACACAGCCTGGGGGCCAGG
>NW_006379317.1:0-1447 GCF_000327345.1 Myotis davidii
GGTCCCCAATATTCTATTTCTGCCCCTAACATATCTGAACTGTAAGTCTCAATTTCCTCATCTGAATATATAGAAATATTACTTACATCATAAATGTGTTATGAGGATTCAATGAGATAGCATAATGTCCCATAGAGTTAGTTTTCTGTAAAAAAGTTAATTCCTCCTCTTCCTATCATTGTAGTGCTATTGCTACTGTGGTTGTTGCTCAAAGCAGTGATTGCCAGGTCTTGAGCTCTTCGTATTTAACAGGAAACCATGACCTGTCATTACCCAGATCTGCATCTTTTTACATTGTCCCATCCCCTGGTTATCTCAGCTCAGCCACGTATAATAACTATCTCCTCCAACCATGCTTCAAATCCAGCCCATGTTGCTGTCTGCCAGCTTTAAATGCCAGCCCTGAATTAACCATTAAACAAAATAATCACCTGCTTAGCACACAAAGGGAGGGGAAGGAGGCACCCTGAAGTGTTTCTCCCTCGCCAGCATGTCCTTAACTCTTTCAGGGTCACTCTCAACTTCAATTGAATCTTTTATCATCGTCGTTATCTGTCATGTTCAACTTGAAACTGCATTGCTTTAAAAAAATGTTTTCTTAGACACAGTGAGTGATTAAAGTTTAAAACTTTGGTTTGAAGTTGTCCTCAGACATCACAATATTTTCCCATTTCCTAGAGAGAGTTTCTGCTTCCCTTTAGGTGTAAACACAGCTGGCTGGATCTGGCCAGCACTTAACTCATCTGCTGATTGGAGAGAAAGGGGATTTAGATCTCCACTAGGGGGTCGGACTAGACAATGTTGAGAGGTCCTGGAAAACTTGAACTCCATGGAAACAGTGATTGCAGTCCCCTCTCCGAGCTTTCCCATAGCTATGTGAAAGTATCTGTCAGGATCCTGGAGGCCAGAGAGGTTGTGCACCACTGTGTGTATTAGAGAGCTGCAGTAAGGTCAGCTGATGCCTTACAATCACTCCCCCGGGTATCCCCATTGCTTACAATAAAGAGCTGAAGGCTCCGTTATATCTCCTTTCAGTTGCCCTATTAATCTTTCATCTACTCCTGCTGTATTCTCCTACTTCCTGTTACTACAGCGCTTTGCATGGACCTCCATCAGAGCCCAAATCAATTTGTACTGCCACTATTAGTTTGTGTTTACCTCTTCAGGATTACACCACACTCATTGTTCTATCCTTAGCTGTTGACTCACACATACATAGTGGGTGTTTGATCAATATTTCTGAATAAATTAATTATTAATTTCAAGAAAAAAAATCAATCAAAATAGCTGAAACAAATGTAATGCTTCTTATCAGATCCTAATTAGATTGAGCTCTAATAGTCTCATTAACCACGGAAATATTCTCTTAGCAGACTCCTTTCATCATAAAAGTTTCTAGACCTGCTCTAGACGACATGGCTCAGTGGATAGAGCATCAGCCTGCGGA
>NW_006379318.1:0-1447 GCF_000327345.1 Myotis davidii
AGGGGTTGCGACCCACAAGTTGAGAACTGCTGCCCTAGGAGGGAAGGGCCGCGGGGGGCATTTCAGACTGAGGGGATGGCAAGGGGAAAGGCTCAGGGTAGGGAAATGTACGGAGTTGTTTGAGAAACAGTGAGACAGGTACCCAGGTACTGAGGCAAGAGTGGGGTCTGTTCAGGGAGAGTCTCGAATTGGTGCTGAGGGGGCGGTGTCTACCTTGGGAGAGTGGCTGGGAGCCCCTGCCACCAAGGGACTTTGGGGTTCTGGGGATGGAGTGGGGAGGTGAAGAAATGGTTACTGCCGAGGAAGAGGGAGGTGGGGCACTGGGGCTGGAGGGGAGGGGAAGGGCTGGGGCTGAAGGTGGAATCCTCAGATGGGGAGTCTGACCCACGTGAAGAGTGGGAAAGGAGTCCTGTAGCAACTGGGGTTTCATGCCTGGAGGGTTTGCAAAGCTGTCCCGTGGATCACTGGGGAGTGTGGGAGGAAAACCCAGTTTGCAGGGGAAGGTCATGATTTTGGCCTTGAATACGGTGAGTTTGAAGAGCTTGTGGGTCATCCCTGTGGATTTTGAAGTTTTTGAGCTTTGAAGTGCTCAGCTGAGTGAATATGGAATGATTTATTCAACAGTGTTCATTGCCAACACCTGTCCTGAGTGCAAGTCATACACAGTGGACCCTTCAGACGCGGTGGGGCCTTGTAGTACTTTCTAATGGGGGAGGCAGACAGGAGCAGCATAAAGAACCAGGTGATCTCAGATAAGACCTAGTCCCACGAAGGAAACAGAATAGGGAGGTGATAAGGGGCGGGGAGCAGGGGGCTAGTTTAGGTGGGTGATCAGCAATAGCTTGTGCATAACGGGGATGTTTGAATGGAGACCCCGAAGGAAGAGAAGGGGCCGACCTTGAGATACAAAGGCCTAGAGGCAGAAACAGGCTTGGCAGGTGCGAAGATGGGGAAGAAGGAGGGGTGGGGGATGGATGGGATGGGAGATGGCAGGCATGTCCCAGGGGGTGGGCAGGATGGGAACAGGGACAGTTCTGGCTCTGTACCAGCAGGTGGCACTGTGAGCCCAGGATTGCCCGCTCTGGGAGGCCAGGTGGGCAAGTGGGAGAGGAGGTGCCTTGACCTTGGGTTTGTAACTTGGGGATGGGGCTCCCGCTGTCTGGGGAGATGAGGTCCACACATGTGGGAGCCCTGCTCAGGGCTGGGAGAGAAGGTGATGATTTCCTGACGTCTGGCTCCCTCTGCTGTCCTGTTTTCAGTGTTTCTTTGCTCATCTCCCCTCCAGCGGTGACTTTCTCTGTCTCCGTCCCTTCCCCCTCCCGTTGCTCCTGGTGCAGCTGGTTCCTGTCTCAAAGATTAATCACCTACTTTCCCGAGGTAGCTCTGACGGAGGGCCTGGTGAGTTAGGGTGAGGAAGATACTGTTTCTTATCTTTTTTTTTTTTTTA
>NW_006379319.1:0-1447 GCF_000327345.1 Myotis davidii
TTGCATATTAGTCTTTTATTATATAGGATTGGCTTATTTATTTTAAAGTAGCAATGCTAAATAAAAATGTATATTTATGGAAAAAACTGTATTTTCCTAAACAAAAAATAGCAAGACGAGTGGCATTAATGTACGTTTTTGCTAATCTCTTTACTATCTAGCATAATAGAAGGCAGCATGATTCTAAATCTGCTTCTATGTGGTCTGCTGTCGTATCATGTCATGCAGCCTCTGTAAACACCACTGTATACTCATTAGATGATGAGGCTCATAAATACAAATACATCTTGGTTTTGTTATAATAGTAGTTTTGACCTCATGGACCCCTGACAGAGTTGCTGGAACCCCCAAGTGTTCCCCCAGATTGAGAACCACCATCCTACACTTTACCTTTATTCTGATTCTGGAATCATAAATTTGTTAACTCAAGAGACACCTCTGCATCTGCAGAATCACTTGTGCAATGTGAGAGTTCCAGAAAATTATAGGCAGAAAGAGCCTGGTGATCTAGCCCAGCTTTTTTGCTGATTAAATAAATTATTTTCCCACCATGTGCCATGTACTATTCTAGCACTAGAAATTCAGTGATGAATCAAACAGAGAGTTAAGTATTAGAGACAGAGAGGATCGGGAAAAGACAAACAACAAGAAAAAGATAAAGATAATCTAAGATAGTAACCAGTGCTCTAAAATAACAAAAATTCAAGGTAATCAAGTTACTCTTGGGATTAGAGTTGTTCAGAGATTTTACAACTTGCTCAAGGTTATGCACAGCTAGTTAATAAGAATCAAGAACAGAAAGTAGTGTGTAAAGAAAGAAAAGCTGGCAATAATTTGGAATATTGGGTAGTGCAGATATCTTTAATTATTAGAAAATCATCAGAAGTAATTTCTATTGGTGTTTTACTCTAAATTATTTCACTTGACTCTTCTAATAGGTCCTCCTAACCAGGTAATTGACTCGCACTTCTCTTAGGTTGTTTCAAATCCTTTGTAAAAACTAAAACCAGGCAGAAATAAATACTTCAAATCTTGAATATTATTTAAGAATTATGCCAGAGAAGAAAGGTCTTATGACTTAGACATGTATGCTCACAAAATCACCCCCAGGAAATAGAGTTTGCTACACACACAATTGGCCCAAAAGATAATAAAATTTATTTTGGTTATCTCCAACAATTACTTCATCCTTTTATAATCCTATATCCCTCAGCAATCCAAGGTCCCACCCTGAACACTGTGTGTGTGCATTCTTCAAGCTTTATGATAGTATAACACTCATGCAGAAAATTGCATAGTTGGCTCAATAAATTTTCCCAAACCAAAAACTCCCATATCACTAGCACTTAGATTGTGCAGCAGAATCCTATTACCAGCACCCCAGAAACTCCCTTTGTACTTTCTTCCAGAAGATACCACTCACCAGTGGTAAACAATTCCCTGGCTT